>NC_081543.1:7343297-7350914 GCF_901000735.1 Corylus avellana
ACGTATACCTTTTTGTACCTAAAAAACCCACATGGTTTGAGCCATAAATGCCCTAAAAATGTGCTATGGATGGTTGGTAGGCCGAGAAAATTCTAAAACAAAAGGAGAAGGGGTCTTAAATATTTCTAGTTTGTAGGGTATAAAGGCAGCATTTGGCTGCTGATGAGTATGCATTCTCCAACTCTCAAAAGCTCCTAACAATGGATTCGATAAGAGTTAGCTGGCCAAGATACCTAGACAGGATGCTAGGTGCAACTCTTATAGCCTTTTGTTTGTCAACACATTTTAAAGTGAGAGAGATGAGAATTCGGTAAAATAGACTATCTGAATTTCTATAAAATTTGAGTAGACTAAGTTAGGATATGAGGATCACATTTTTTATCGTCTTTTAAGTTCTTAGTGCTAGTTGAAGTTATTTTGTCAAAACTTCTTAGAGTGAAGTACTAGAATCGAATGAGGGTTATCTGGAATTAGACTGTTCGAATTTCTATAAAATTCGAATAGCTTAAGAGAGAAAGATGGGGAGAGTCACTTGTCCTTGGCAACCTAAGGTGTCGGGTTTATCTTGTTGGGGCAGGTGAGCCCCGCATCTTCTCTTAAGAGCTAAAATTCGGACAAACTTAATTTCAAGAATCCGAATCTTTCGGAGGGCACCAATGTACTCCAGGTAAAACTAGTTTGCTTCAAACGCAATTCAGTTGACAAGCAAAGGTTTGCTAAGTGAGGCCACGAATAAATATAAGAGGGATAATGGGATATGATGGAAACTTTTCCGAAGTAGAAAGCAAAGAAGTAGACTTGAAGCTTGTGGGCCATTTGCAGCTGGTATCACGAAGTAGGACAAACGACATATGCATCTCCTTGCTAATCCTACTCCAATACAACAATGTACCTCCATCATGATTGTGATCAATGGGACCATTTGAAAAATCGTTACATATGTAACTCTGACTTTTGGAGCCACGCACGCACAGCATTTATTAATGCACATACTAGGGATGGCTAAGTTCTTGAGCTTGGTTGTCCACCCTCGGGGACTATAATCTTCTCCATCGAACTATTTTATGGTTTAAATTAAATTTTACTAATTTAATAGTATATATGTTACCACATAGCGAATATAAGTAATAAAATAAAATAAAATTAGACCGTAATATGATTCTTCTCCATTTTACACGAACTTGAGGGGTTTCTTTTTGGTTTCGTACGAATAGTTGCGGTTGTGAATAAGCAAGTAAACATCATTTTCAGGAGGATGGCTCCTAATAATTATGTGGGACATTAACGACTACTGACATATGCAATGCGCAATATATGCCAAATTAAGATGTATGATGAGATTGTAAGCATGGAGCACCTTATGAGAAGTGCCATGAATGGCCAAATTTGGCATCTAGTTGAGAAGACACTAGCAAGATGGATCAAGAATCTTATCACCTTTCAGTGTCCTTTTTCTGCCATCACAAAAGCTAGTTGCAAGAAAACAGAGGACAGGACAATGCTTTGAGCAAGACTGTTATGTGCAATTATACAAAGACCATTGAATATTGATAATGGGATGATCGGGGAGAAAATGTGGGGGAATTCAGCATAAGAAGATTTTTATAGGATTTTACCATTTTGCCTGCTCTTGATGCAGTGAGAGCGACAGATTCAGGAAAACAATTTGTAAATATGCTCAATACAATTTATATGAAGCTTGAGATTGCCCAGTGCTGTTAATTGCAGAGGACAGGACAATGCTTTGAGCAAGACTGTTATGTGCAATTATACAAAGACCATTGAATATTGATAATGGGATGATCGTGAAGAAAATGTGGGGGAATTCAGCATAAGAAGATTTTTATAGGATTTTACCCTTTTGCCTGCTCTTGATGCAGTAAGAGCAACAGATTCAGGAAAACAATTTGTAAATATGCTCAATACAATTTATATGAAGCTTGAGATTGCCCAGTGCTGTTAATTGTCTGTCTAAATCAGTCTCAGAACATAATAAAATCATTTGTTGGTTTTAGAAGAGAGATAACAACAGAAGCTCCTTGAAATATGAAATGGGCAACCCACTACCATTCAAAATTACAGAGGAGTATTAGAAAAAAAGAAAGAAAGAATCAGAGTGCAAAGCCAATATTCAATGTGAAAACAACAAAACTAGTAACTACAACATGAAGCTGAGGAACTTCATTTCTGTTGGCTGCAACTGGATTTACAGCTGCCAAGGAAGGACATTCATTCAAGGGAACTGGAACTTCATGTAATCCTGTGTGGCAGAAGGAGGACTAATATACACCCAAAGCAAAGAAATAATGATGGAGAGCAATCCAGACCAGACAAAGACAATGGTTGGAACCCTTCCCCTCCTTCCCATCAACCCCTTTGCAAATGGATAGAGATGGCACAACACCCAGAAGCTGAAGAACACCCCTCCAATGAGCTTGCTCCACTCAGGGAATTGGCTGTACATTGTTCTGGATGCTCCAACAGCAATTGCAATCATGTTCACCATTATGATTGTGATTGGAGGGATCATTAAGAAGCTCCACTTAACCTCATATAGATCTGCAAATTCCTCATCTCCATCTTCAGGAGTGTTGGCCTTAGAGGTCAATGTGAATGAGATGTCGACTCCCGCTATAACCTTCAATAATCCTTGTAGCACAGCAGCAGGATGGGCACTCGTTCCGCCGATCAACCAAAACTGTTCGTTTCGCCACCAATCATGGAGAGTGATGCCAGACCATTTGATTTCAAGAATTGCTAGCATGCACAAGGTGAGGGTGATGGCCAACAAGAACACTAGAAAGGTCACACTGAGGGATTGGACTATGAACTGCCCTGAAAATAGAGAAACTGCAGGCAAGAAGCAATAGACTATGAGAAACAAGGATGTGAAAGGGTACATTCCCACATTGAAATATGCAACCCTCTGCAAGAATTTCATTCGGCGACTCGCGAATAATGCATTGTTTCTTGAGAAGAAAATCTCAACCGACCCTGTCGCCCATCGAAGCACTTGGTGTAGCCTGTCTGTCAGATTAATAGGAGCTGTCCCTCTGAATGCATCCCTTTTGGTAACACAGTACACTGATCTCCACCCTCTATTGTGCATTCTATAACCAGTTACCACATCTTCTGTTACAGAACCATATATCCATCCCACCCTTTTTCCCCACTCAGTTTTGTCCTCATAGAAGCAAGAAATAACACTTATCGCCTCTGCCACAGTTGCAGCATCTAAAGGTTCACGAGGCACTGCAAGAGAACCGGCTGGCCTGCCTTGCTTGCCTTTCCCTTGTAAATCTTGAAGCAACCTTCCCTGGTATTCTGCTACTGGGATAGACGCAGCCAGAGAATTAGAGTTACCAAACCTTTTGGGAAGAAGCAAGGACTCAATATCCGCATCATCATCGACATCATTGTAATCCTCATTGATGGGCAAAGCTATTTCATCCTCTTCCTTCTTTGCCACCTTGGCCTTCCTTAAAAACAACTTGATTTTCCTTCTACCAAACCACCCGTGGTGTTCTGTGGCTCTAGGAGGACTAAACCCATAAAGTGCAGTTCTTCTGAAAATGCAGCCAGTCCCTACATACATTGGACCCTGGAGCCCATCCAGAGCTCTCATGCTTACATCAAAGAACACTGTATTGTGATTTGCATACCGATCATTTGGATCAATACCCTCAAACCTTTGTGGGAATTGAACATAACAGATCCTATCACCTCCCCTATCAAGCATAAAGCACATTCCTTCCCTGAGAGCGAAGGAGTTGTAAATGTAGTGATCGCAGTCAAGATTAAGAATGAATGGGCCATTTGACATGATTGCACTGGTTCTCACAAGTGCATTCATGGCTCCAGCTTTCTTGTTGTGATCATAACCCGGCCTCTTCTCACGGGACACGTAAACCAGCATCGGTAATCTAATATCAACCTCAGTTGTGTCAATCAAATTCTCCCCATCTGCTTCTGCACCATAAACCGGTTCTGCACTTGGGGGAGCTAGCATTGCCTGCAGAGAAAGACAAAAGTTTAGTGCTTGAAAAGAAAATCATGAGCAATTCTGTAAATCTAATGTGAAGAGAATTACCTGGATAACACCAGCATGATCCCCTCTTGAGTGTTCTGCCTCTGCTGAAGCCCATGTTCCAGCCCAATGAGAACCATCTGACATCCAAGTAGCCTTAGGAACATTAACGGGTTGAGAAAGATTGCCCCCCATTTCCATCTGTTTCTTCTTCACTCGGAGCTCTTCGTGCGCGTTGTAAGCGTCAGATCTTCGTCTAATAGACTCCGGTAAGGAATTTATTCTCACCTTGAATTCATCATACTCTCTCTTCACCCGCCTCCTCTCCCTTACGAAATCAAGTCGTACTTTGTTCTTAAGAAAATCGCGCTTCTGCCCAAAATACGCCTCAGGATTCCTCGGTTGTATCCCGTGTTTTCGGCAAAAAGGAACCCAAATTCTTGCAAAGCTGGCAGTTTCAGCAAGTGCTTCAAATGTCAACAGAGCTCCACCATCATCCGACAAGTAACACGCGAGCTTTTCCACTGGATAATCAACGGCAAGGATGGAGAGAATGGTGTTTGCTGTGACAAGAGGAGGCTCTTTTTCTGGGTCCGCTGTAGAAACAAATATATCAATCCCTGGAAGGTCAGACCGCCCTTTGGGGTTACGAAGGTTCGGGGATTCGAATCGTTCTTTAAGAACAGAGAGGTCAGTGACTCTGTTTACAGGGCAGAGCTTAGGGAGTTGATCCAGAAGCCATGAAAACGCAAACCAGAGCTCGCAGACAGTGGACATTCCCCACAACCACATTGCGTCGCGATTAGGGTGTCGAATCCTCCAAGTAAGAAAGAATCCGAGGGCGACAAGACGTAGCAGAATAAGTAATCTGCAGAGAAACAAGTACCAATTTTTGATATTCAGATTTCAATCACAAACAGAGTGAAAACAAATAACTTAGCAAAAGAATAAATAGCCATAACAGCACACCAAGCCAGACTGAAACAATCACCATATGTAATCTATGAAATGAAGAGCCGTTAAACTTATAAAAATTGATCACCCATCTTCTAATACTAATTGAAACGTGCATATTTCATCGAAGTAAAAAATTATACTTGAGAAGAATGGAAGAGAACCGAGTAATCCAGAGTTAAACTTACCTATATGGACTGAGAATTGCAGCAGAAATCCCAACTTTCCTTGTCAAAGGCCTCCTGCTTCTCTCTCCAAAATCCGGCGGGTTTTCAAACCCATTAGCCCCAGATCCGAACCCGTACCCATCTTTAGGCCAAACCGCGTTCCCATACCCGTACGTCCCCTTTGTCTCGAACAGCCACCGGGCATGATCGAAATCCGGCGGATGGTTTTGTTGTGCCTTAAACGATTTCACCAGGGAAAGCCGCTTGTCGAGCTTGAACTCTGCCATAGAAGGTAATGGCAAGGCCTGGTCCTCTGCTTCAGACCCTGGCTCATCGTCCTCATCATCTTCTTCATCTTCGTCATCGCTGGCATCCTTATAAGGCTCTTTGCACCCAGGACACCTCCCTCCTCCACTTCCCACACAATCCAAGTAACAATCCCTGCAAATCTTGAACCCGCATTCACACAAACCCCGATTTGATTTCTTCCCGTGAATCGCCTTCTCATCACAACCCTTCATCCCACAAATTAGTCCTGATTTCACCACCGGCTCAGCCTGGTCCATCGAGCACTCGATCACGTGCCCGCGGGTGACCGAATTGTACCCGCCAGTAAAAATAGTACCCGAAATGAAGCTTCTCTCGGGCTTTTCAGCACTCCTTCCATCTCCGGCGAGACTAGTCTGAGAGGCTGACATGGGCTGGTGATCCGGGGTGGGAGGCATATGCACTGTGTAACTCACATACTCTGAGCTCACCCCCTCTGCGGTGGTCTCGTCCTTTGACATCGAGCTGTACTTTCCACCGCTCGAAGCCCGCCGGTTGGCTCGGCTACTGAGCGGCGAATTGGGGTTGTTCGAGACCGAAGCACGCGGTACCGGACTGGTTAACCCCATGCTTCTAATCCCTCCCACTTTTCCTCCAGATGACACCGTAATGGTCACTGGAGAGGAAGACGGCGAGGAAGCCGATTTCACCATTTTAAAATCAAGTTTTTCCCTTTCACTTTCCGGGAAAGAAAGAGAAAATGCACTTGGGATGATATGAAAGAAAGCACGCAGATGGACAAAAAGGAAGGAGAGAAAGAGAAAACCTCAAATACCCATAACGCAAAAAAGGGAAAATTTTCGATTTTGAAGTGAAAGGTGGTGAACAGAAGAGGTAGCTGAGAGACTTGAGGATGAGAGAGTATGAGTAAGAAGAAAAAGAAGAGGAAGAAGAAGCACTTTGGGGCAACGGTCGAATTTGAATCCTGAGTGAGAAAGGGATTATTGGGGTTTGTGTCAGATAGGATTAAATTTTTCAACGGTCGAATGATCTCGACCGTGGATTAGGAGAGATCCTGCGGTTGCTTTTTAACTGAAACGGCCGGTCCATGTTTTGAAGAAAAAAGTCAAAAAAGCTTACGGCATCCCGACTTCAACGGTCGAATAAACTAAAAGTTTTAAGGGGCAAATGGTATTATTTATTGCTTTGTAGGGTCAGAGTGATGTTTAGGGCTTTTAGCAAATAAAGTTCATATTTTTAACACCGTCCTCCTTAAAGTCTATTCTTTTTGGTTTTAAAATTCAAAATTTTAACCTTAAAAAAAAACAATTCAGACAGTTTTTCTTCAAATTGGGTTAGAGAAATTTCTTTCAACCTAATCTATAAAAATGACATGTGTCTTTTTTTTTTTAATAACATATGAGATGCACATGAGTTTTTAATAAAATGTATTACAACTTTGTCCCTTCTATTAAAAAAAATAGGGTAAAGTCCACATACCCCCCTCAAACTACCACTCAATTGACAATGTCCCCCCTAAACTTTCAATTGTGACAATGTCCCCCCCAAAGTACCAAAACATTGTCAATGTCCCCTCCCCAGACTAGCCATAGGACAAAAATGCCCTTATAGATTTCTCAATAAGACAAAAATACCCCTATAAAGTCAAAAAAAAAAAATTGATTTTTTAAAAAACAAAAAATTTTAATTGAAAGATAATATTTATAAAAAAAAACAATTTTTTTTAAACAAAATTTTTTATTTTTTTTTTAAACGGAAATTTTTATTCTTAAAAAAAAACTAATTTTTTTATTTAGTTTTAAAAAACAAAAAATTTCATTTTATTAAACGAAAATTTTATTTTTTTAAACGTAAATTTTTATTTAAATAAAATTATAAAACAAAAATTAAAAAAAAAAAAAAAAAAAAAACGAAAATTTTCAATTTTTATAAAAAAAAAAATCGAATTTTTTTTAATTTTTTTCTTATAAAATTGATTTTTTAAAAAAAAAAAAAAAAAAAAATTGGCCATCGTTTGGATTTTTTTTTCTTTTCTTTTTTGTTAGTTTTAGGTTTTTTCTAGAAGTTTTAGTTTTTTCTTTTCTTTTCTTTTTTTAATTTTACTAAGGGTAATTTTGTCATTGGGGGGAACATTGACAATTTTTGATAGTTTGGGGGGGACATTGTCACAATTGAAAGTTT
>NC_081543.1:7350934-7351105 GCF_901000735.1 Corylus avellana
GAGGGGGTTAAGTGGACTTTCCCCTTATTTATTTCAAAAGTTTAAACGGATAAAAAATGATAAGTTTGATTATTTGAACAATATTTTAACAGTTTAGAACTAAAATGTTTTATAAAAAAAATTCAAGATTTAAATTAAGGCATTTATTAAACTTGCAAATATTTGTAGAGA
>NC_081543.1:7351147-7427011 GCF_901000735.1 Corylus avellana
TTATTTATTTCAAAAGTTTAAACGGATAAAAAATGATAAGTTTGATTATTTGAACAATATTTTAACAGTTTAGAACTAAAATGTTTTATATAAAAAATTCAAGATTTAAATTAAGGCATTTATTAAACTTGCAAATATTTGTAGAGATTGACATCGATCTCTGTTCAGCTATCATATAGGTGTTAGGTACATATGAAAAGAAACATGAATACTTAAACTCTCTTAATTGGTCCTTTCTTTGGCGTGAAAAGCTTGCTATTGCTACCATTACAAAATTGGTTCAATTAATATTTATATGACCCTAGACAGATCTTGACCAGTTCAGCCATCCGCTGGAGAAAAAGAATAAAAATTAAATGAATAGTTGGACTGCTGATTACAATATATTTGTTTGAATATATTAATTAAACACTACTATATTTATCAAGTATTTTTATGAGAAGTGAAATTCCTTTCTATTAGGGGTGAAAATGTGGTTACGGTTTGGAATATTTAATTTAAATGAGGGGTGAATTGACGGAGTCAAGGTTCGATCTCAGAACCTTTGACTCTGATACCATGTTAAATCACTACTTGTTTTAAAAGCTTAAGTTGATAGGAAGAGGTAAATTTAATTATTTAATCATTACTTTAATACTCCCCCTCACGTGTGGGCTCAAACTCTCTTTTAATAGGTGAGACCCAACGCGTGGAATATTTAATTTAAATGATAGGTGAATTAACAGAGTCAAGGTTCGATCTCAGGACCTTTGACTCTGATATCATGTTAAATCACCAGTTATCCAAAAAGCTTAAGCTGATAGGAATAGGTAAATTTAATCACTTAATCATTACTTTAACAATAACCACTAACCGTAACTGTCTAGGCGGTTAGTAAAATTCACTAACCACCTCTGCTTATGTGGTTAACTAGTAGTTAGCGGCTTGGAAATGACTACATCAACACCCTATTACGAAATTAGTTGCTCATGGTGGTGTTAGGATGGCCTTCTGCCATGTTCATCTTCTTCTCAACTCTTTAAGCCTCCAACAAGCTATTTATCTGAATTCTCTCTAAAACTAAGCACCCATTTCTCTTATAGTTTATGACTTGTTTATAGGGTTTAAAATAAACCCGTGGAGCCCTTGGAGTCCCAGAAACACTGGATTTTCGTCCCCTAGTTGATTTAGGAGACTTAAACTTATTTCCATATCAATTATGTGTTTCTGTCCAGTAGGTTGGTGCAAGTGCGCTCGAGCTTAGGGTAGGAGGCGCTTGAGCCTAAGAGTGATGCGCTTGAGCTCTCTTACTTCGAGAACTTCATGAAGTGTATTTTCAACCTAAAAATCAATGGAATTTCTTATATCTTTATTTAAAACTTGAAAACATTAAAACAACACAAAATCAAACATAGAACAATACTAAGGAATTAACATATGCGAGTTAAGGGGCTTGAATGTGTAACATTTGACACTTATCAATATCGATACTGGAATGGAGGTGTAACCATTGAAGGAGGCTATGCCAGAAAGTTGTATTCCATCAACAGTCACACTAAGTGTACCAATAAGTTAATTGACGGACGAGCAGATATGCGGCCACAGTCTCTGCCATGGTCACAAGAACCGTGCAACCCTAGTATGTAAAGTAACAATGTACATAAACCCTGTTACGAGAAATTAGTTATAAATAAATATATTCGTATGTTTTCCAGAAGAGAAATGTACTTTACCATATTTTTACTGGAATTTGCTTCCTTAAAAAAAAAAAAAAAAAAAGGAAAAATGCACTTTATTCTCCTAAAGTTTCATCATATTTTCAATTTGACTTCCAAAGTTGTAAAATTGGTAATGTATTCCAACAAAGTATCATAAATTTGCAGTGTGATCTATCCGTTAGCCATTTCTATCTCATTTGACTAAAAATTTCACACATGCCATTTTTTGTCTCTACTTTCCAAAAAGAAAAGAGAAAAACTAAAAACCAAAGAAAAAACTATATATATATATATATAAGAAAGAAAGAAGGAAAGAAAGGAGGAGTTTTTAGGGCCACCCTTTGGCCATACGGGGGTCCCCTTGAACTTGGATGTATTTGGTTCCATTACTATCAATCTAAATACAAAGATATCTATGGAGTTAGCTTTTCGTCTTCTTCAAGTTCTAATCTTTCTAGATTTTCAAGCCAATCAATCCAAAGCCAAGAGGAGTTGGGAAATGATGTTCAATCATGTTATATATTACCAAGGCCCTTTATCCCTGGAGGTCTTTCTTAGCAGCCAGGGGTCATCAAACTCGACTAAATTTGATAAAATGGACACATAAGGGATCATGAAAAAAAAAACCCAATAGTTCAAAGGTTCCAACTAATAACAACCAATTTCACCTCTCAATATATAAATGGGCTAGCAAAGGAATTTCACTGGCGATGCCTTTCAAAGAAGCAGCGTGACCATGACCATGACCGAACCAACCCTAAGACCATGGAGGTGGGTTTGGCCAACCCCTAAAACCTCCTCTTTTCTTCTTAGAGAAATGTTATGAGTATTAACTTTTTTACTAACATATGTGTACGAATATGATGTTGAGTTTATTCATTGGAGATGATCAAAACAATTAATAAAAAAAAATGCTACGAATACCAATAAATAAGCTGCACATCATGTTATTATTCATCTGTTAGTGAAAGAGTTAGTACTCCTATCGTTTCCCTTTAATTAAATATATTCTGTAAAATTAAGTGAAAATAAAAAACAAAAATCAAACTGCTGATGTAGATGCCACATAGAAGAGAAAATGATTGATTTCCCTTCAAAATGCAAAAAGAAAAATATTGATTGCTCTAATAGGGCTCCACATGGAGTAAACAAAAAGCAAAATATGATCACTAATTAAGAGTGGTTGATGCAACCAGCAGGTGGCTCTTGCATTTTTCATTTGCATGGAAGGTCAGATTTTATGGGCTATTGTGAGGGATTCCAAGGGTTACGATAAACCATTCACGCAACCACCAATATATATAAGGAAATTATATTAAAAGGAAATTATAACAATAAAATAAAAAAAATAAAATGGGTGGACAACCCAAATAATTTCTATATTATATATATGAGGAGTTTGGAATTGCCTTACTCTGAGGAAGTTCAGGCAGAGGAAGAACTTCCTGACTAGTAAGAAAATTATTATCATTATTATTATTATTTTGTTGTTATTGTTGTAAATAATATTGATATCTTCTCCTTCTCCTTATTTATTATTTATTTTTTTCATATGCCATTAGATTCATTAAATTTGCATTTGGATGTGTGGGGATTTAAACTCAAGGAAATTGAGTAGTTAATTTTATTTATATTATAAATGGTTCGATATGAATTAAACAGTATATTGATGGATTTGAGTTATAAGAAGAAAAAAAGAAAAAAAAAGTGAGAGAGAGATTCACCAACAAATCATTTATGTAATGAATTTGACATAACACCTTATACCTAATTATTTCAAATTATCATAATAATAAGCTATACTTTTTTTTCCGCTATAAAAATTGATAAAAAGAAAAAAGAAAGAAAAAGGTGGTTATTTTGTAATTTACATGAAGAATGAAGCACATTAATGTTATTTAATGATTATTGATAATTTGGTAGAAATCATGCAAGTTAATAGATTTGTTAGATTTAGAAGAAATTTTCAACTATCTGTGGAGTAAATTGCTTAAATAAAAAATGTTGAGATCAAATTGAACTCCTATTAAAATGTAAACATAATATTTGTGAATTTCCTTGTATATACCATAAAATCACATTTTATTTTATTTTTTATTACTAGTTTTTGTTTGGATGAGTGAGTTTAATCCCAACAAAAGGAGATGATAAATTGGAATTAGTGATCTACATATCTTAACAAACAAACAAAAACAAATCAATGGTTTAGATTTGAATTTTTTTTTTTTTATTTTAAATAAACGACAAAGTTTTACACATATCCGACGATGTCCAGTCCACTCAAAGCCACCGTTGTCGAGCATTTGGATAATCTCTAGTCTGTTTTAAGTTTACATACCATTAAACTGCCATTCAATTGATAATATCCATTTTAAATTTTTAATTGTGATAATATTCCTTAAAATTATCAAAAATTCTTAATGGCTCCTATAATTACGAAAATACCTTTAACAGAATTAAAAAAAAAAAAGCTAAAAAAATAAAAAAATAAAAAAAATGAAGAGGGAGTGAAAATTTAAAAAAATATCGTTTTCTTTCAAAGAAATAAATATTATTATTATTATTATTTTTGCTTTTTTTTTTTTAATTTAAAAAAGGTTTTTTTTTTTGGTCTCTTTGACAAAACTTTAAGGTTATTTTTATCTTTTTGTTAGTTTGAAAGAATATTGACGATTAAAAGTTTTGGAGAAACATTATCAATTGTGATAATTTGAGCGGAGTATGTATGTAGACTTTTTTCCGGCAAATAGGTCAATTTCCTATATATATATATATATATATAACAAAATCTGATTCAAAATAATACTTTCTTTTCCTTCAAATTACTTAAAAAAAGAAAAAAGAAAAAAAAAAATTCTAGCTAGAATCTTCTCGAGTTATTGACCAAAAAGTCAAAAGGAAAATACGTAGGAGACACCGTTCGTTATCCACATTTCTTAAACAGAAGGTTTACACCTAAGACTAGACAGCGTGGCGAGTCAAGCGTCACCCTCTGACAACCTTTGCGAACAACCATTTTTACGGACACACATTCCCGGCAACAATGGTCCACCCTCGGTCTTGCCCTCATTGCCCCCATACAATGCCCATTGAATTCATTTCTCCTTCCTTGCTTTCCTTACCCACTGGTTTTCATTTCTCCACAACCTGGGCCAACGTGGAACCTGTTTCCTCCAACCCATTGCATTTGCTCCCTTCTGATTATCTCATCTCTCTCTATCTCTCCCTTTTTACGTTGTTCTGAATTGCATATTTGTATCTGGGGGTTGTGCTTTTCTGGGTTCCAGCGTTTGGGTATTATCAGAATGAATGAAATGGCGTTGTATCACGTTTAGGTTGGTTTTATCTGTGATTCTTGTGTTATTTGTATTGGTGAAAGTTCATGGGCCTATAGGGTGGCTTCATTTGTATGCTGTATAATGTGTTTCTTTATGCATGAATGTTTTCTGGGTTTTATTGCTTTCATATGTTTGTGTGTAATGAGAAAATGTTGTATTAGTTTGCCTCGTCAAGATTATGGGAGGGGAGGTTGCAAGCATAGGTGTTTGATTTGGTTTTCAGAATTCAGTGTTAGGGAAGTGGGATTGAATGAATGGCATGTCTACATTTGAGAACTGGGTCTAATTTGAAATGTGGATTCTGTGGTGGGATTGGGTGTATGGGATTTAGAGTGAATTACAAATATGTTGGTACACAATGCAGCTGGCTTGGGATTTGGGGCCTCTGCCACCAAGAAGAGGAGATTTGATTGATTCGTCTCATGTATTTCTAAATGCACCTATATTTTTTTTTCTAGTAGAGGGTGCGTTTGTGGGTACTTACTGCTTATTTGAGACGTGATTCTTTTCTTCATTGTACCTGTATTGTGCTTTCCATCCAAAAGCACGTGTATGGTTGTTGTATCTTTCTGCAAAATGGTCGTCTGGCTTTGTCGTTTCAATTTTGGGATTATAGAAGAAATTTCTTCTGTTACATGACTTGTCCTGATTATGCTATCTTTTATCTCTATTCTATTTTCTCCAGAGTGTCGTTTGGTATCAAAAGAATGAGGTGAAAGAAGTATTAATAAGCATGTACTTAGTAAGCATGTATTCATTGCTGAGGTCGTGGAAATTCTGAGGTACTAATACAAACTAATGGCAGAATGACACACTCCATCCTTAGCTTTCTAAAGCATCCGTTTAAGAGTTCCCTTTTGGTGGGAAAAACTTTAAGGGCTACATACATATGAGAATTGAACCTAATTGGAAGCTCCGACTTGTATTAGTAGCTATTGACTTGTTTTTAGAGACGTGAACTTTGAAGGAGTTATGGTCTACAGTTTTTATTTGCTTTAATAAACTTTTTCCACCTACATTTATGTACACGTACACAAATATATAATACATTTTTTTGTTACTTGATGCATTACTGCAGACAGAAATCAGTCTTGTTGTTGTTGTCAGATGCTATAGGAAAGATTCTGTGGTATTGCTAGAATGGCTGTCAGCTTCAGATATTGGGATGATTGCAGTGACCCCTCTGACATGGAAGAAATGTGGAGAATTCCTGAAGTGAGCACTGAATGGTTAGATGCTGGGGAGTCTAGAGGACAGAGAGTTCACCTATCACGAGATCCAGATGGACAGCCTTATTTGACACAGACTGAGATGAAGGTAAATCAAATTTCTTCTTTTTGTGGAGGAAATCATAATAGCTGTTTAGTGGTCTTTTAAAGTAATAAGTGTTTTATGGTCACTGCTTTTCATACTTTTAGATTTGACTCAGCTCAAAATTTTGGGTTGTTGTCAGCTTGATTTCATCAGACATGATATTTCTTCAATGTTCAGAAAAAAAAAAAGAAAAAGTGATTTGAGAAATCATTTTTTATTTTTCTTGATTATAGAGATATGCTTAGATACATGTCATTAATATTTGTTATTTATTTTTAACTTGCACCATATAATGCTTTTCCAGGCTGTGGCTGAGATTGTTGTCAGAAGGCATTTTGCTTCACGGATAGATCTTGTACGTCTTTTTTTTCAATGAAATATATCACTACATCTACACTCTTCCTATTTTTCTGGAATACGTATCTATTAGATTGCCCTTATAAAGGGTTTCTTCCTTGTGAATCCTAAATTATCAGTTAGAGCAGCTGTCTATAACTACCTGTGCTCTAAAAACTTCTAGTGCACTAGAGCGCTTGCTTCTTTAGGGTTGATGTTTTCCTGCTGTCTAATGATGCTGGAAGCTCAACTTTATTCTGTTATTATCACTTGTAGTCCTTTATTGTTATGAGGTAACTTCAATTGATGTCGGGATGCTGTATGCTATAATTTGTTCAAAATGTGGATTTAATAGCTGCCAAATAAATCTCTTCTCTTCTGTTTCTATTTTTCTGCTCTTTTCAGGTGCATTAATGGTTTTCAATAGTATTATTTGTTTGGCTGTCGATGAATAATTGGTACCTGTTCCCATTTTTATCATAATGAAAATGAATTGTTACGAATTGAGCCTAATTTCCTCATATATATATATTTTATGTGATCAGAAAAAAGGTTTATATTCTTCTGTTATGTTCTTTGAGACCATGACCTTCACTTAAGTTGTGATATGTATACTCCCCTTCCTTTCAGTCTTTCTTTTTTTTTTTCATTTGTTTACTTATTCCTGCTAGCTTTATAAGCATATTCACTTTTGGTCAATATCAAATGACTATTTACTTTTGTCACATACCTGAATATATGCTACACATTCATGTATTGTCTCTTCCTTCATTCTTGTCAGTCATCTCCATAACCTGTTCTTATATTTTCCCTCTCGACTATGATATAAATATGTTTAATCTCTTAAGTCTTAATTTCTTGACATGCGTTGTCTTCCTAAGGAGGAAAGATCAAACAGTACCAATCTAGCATATCAAGTATTAAGATTGAAAAATAAGGTTTTAAAGTTCTAGAATTACATGTTGTCTAGGTTGGATCATAGTTTTTTGCGTTCTTCTTGGTCTTTTGTCAGTGGTCACGAGATCTTGGCTACACATGAATACTAATCCATATTCCTTTTGAAGTGGCATGTTTGATAGAATTTGCAAAAGGAATCAACTTTGTTAGAGAGCCTTTGCTTTTCGTAATCTATGTCTATCGCTGTCTTAGGGCAGTAAAATCAATGAAAAATGTGTCTTCTATATATGTGGTTTTTCTCTGCCCGTGGTTTCAGTACCTTAGAACATTTTGTTTTCTGGAGGATATTTTCCTTGGAATATTGAGGTACTGGCCATACAGACAAGGCATTAGGGTCTCACTCCTTTTCTTCTTGCTTGCGGAATATGGATAGGGGAAGTGGCAGACTTCTAATATTGATAGAATAGTGAACATGGCATATAATATAGAGCCAATACAAATGACAAAATAGAGCTATCCTCATCTGTCATTAGTGGTCTCATTTTCACCCTAAATATTCAAATGAAAATAAGGATCCTGATACTGTGAAGGTAACAAATTTTAGGTTGGAGCCAATCTGATGCATCTTTCACATGCATAACTAAGATGATGAACATGTGTTCTGCAGCAGAGCATTTTGTGGCCTCTTCCTGATCATTTGGGAAGCAATCTTTCAGCTTTGATCTATTGAAGGAAAATCACTGAATCCATCAAACTGGGTCAACCATTAATGAGTAATCTTAATGTGGGTGGATTTGCTCAGGGGATGCCGAAATTGTACTTCAAGATCTGTTATATGTTCAAAACATTTTGTTCTTATTGGCATTTGTTATTTTGGGAAAATATTTTTGATTTTTAGAAAGAAACAGTTTGAGAAGATTCAATTGTCTGAAACGAATTTCTAGATCTGTGGATTTATGAACATAAAGTTTGTAATAAGAACCAAACACTGACCTGGAGAAAAGATGATAAGATTCTATTTAGTTGGAGCCAGGTTTTTGTACCTTTTCAACGATTGGCATGTCTAATACATATGCATGCACATCTCATATGACTTCAACACAGGAAGTTTAAAAGTTTTGAGTGTCCATGCGACTAAAAGTGGGAATGTATTTTCCAGTCAAAGTGTGTCAATTAGCTTGACTACACTTGGCCCCTGTGGCCTGCATCTGGTCTTCCAAGGAGCATTGTTTGACTTGTTTTGTTGCGGGCGGAACATATAATAGACTAAAGAATGGACTTGTTTATTGTAAACCTAGGCTCAAATTTTCTACATCTGGATTTTTCAACTTGTTTCTTGACTCTAAAATTTAGAACACACAAACAAAGTTTGTGTCCTTTTTAATTTGATAGTATATCTCTAATCATGATTACCAAGACTAATTTTGGGTTTTTCTTGGTTTCCATACAAAATGTCATTAAAGGAGATTGCAAAAGCCTTAGACGCTGCATGGAAGTGACATTAACAGAAATAGAAGTCAAAACCTTAAAATTTTTTGTTTCTGTAGATTCCATTTATGATTTTATAGTGAAGTGTAACTCTTGCATGAATTTGTTTTTCATTGAATAATCAAAAGACCTTTTTGTGAAATCATCAACCTTTTTGGTTAACTGAGAAGTGTTTCTATTTTGACTTTTCCAATTTTGGCATCTTTTCTTGCAGCAGGACATGATATGTACTATTGCTGAACTTGAAAGTGACAGACAGCCCCTTGCTACGTCGTGTAACCAAAAAACTAAGGAGACTACTGTTGGGATCATGCAACTGTCACCAGAAACGGCTGAGTGGCTGGTCAGGTACCAACTGCATGTCCTGATCCTTATCTCACATGCAACTGCTAATAAAGGATGAGAGTAATTGTTTTTGTTTATATGCTTCTAATAATGCTTTGGTGGAATGAAACCCCGCAACTTGCTTGCAGTGAGTTGGGTTACAGGTCATACGAAGTGGAAGGGAATCCAGATCTTCTGTACTGGCCTTTTGTGAGCATATATCTTGGTGCTGCTTACATTAATTGGTTATCAAATTTTGACCAAAAGTAAGTTACCAAATATAGATATGGGTGATCCACCAATGCATGTGTTTAGTTAAATTATTAGTCATTCCAAAAGCTTAAGTTGATAGGAAACGATAATTTAATTAATATTTTAATGCTTCACTTCACATGTAGAACCAGACAACACGTGGAATATTTTAATTGAAATATGGGATAAACTATAGAGTTAGGACTCGAACTAAGGACTTTTGCTCTGAAACCATGTTAAAACATGAGTTGCCCCCCAAAACTTAAACTAATAAGAACTATTAAATTTAATAATTTAATTAATATTCTAAACTTTTCTTCTCGCTCCCAATGTATCCATTTGTCTACAAACAACATTTAACACCGAGATTTGACATGATTACCATACTGAGTTTGTGCTGACATTAATTCTATTGTATCTGCAGAGAAAGAAGTGAAGAGTTCGTAGTTAGGGCATATACAGGTGGTCCAAAAAAGGCAACTCATAAATCAACTTTGCCATATTGGAAACGTTATCTTTCAGTCAAAGAAAGTTTGCCATCCAGGTGGTTGTTTGTTCTACATGATGATGATTTGGAATTTACTTAACATCTAGCTCCTAAAAAAAGTACTTAGAACACCTCATTACTTGAACATTTTACTTATATAAAAAAAAGTACTTAGAACACATTGAAGAGATGCAATGGAAAACATGTTGTGTGCACAACTGCCTAAGGATGTGGTTTTTTTGATGAACAAGTAATGAAGTATCATTGGTGGATATGTTTGAATACATCCTTTCTTTCTGTTCTTTCAATAAGTGGATAAAAGCTTCGTTATATCTTCTTCATATACTTTTATTTATTTATTTGTAACATTAATTTTGATTAACATGGAAAAAATGTAAATTCACATATTACATGATGCTGTGAATATATCTATTTTCTTTATCAGAATAGATCTTTTCCCCTTGTGCAGGGGTGATGAGAAACTAGCCAGAACATGGGTTGCCACTGTTTGCTTTTGGATAAATTAAAAAAGAAAAAATATTGTCAAAATTTGCCAACATTTTGCTTGTGTTTGATCTTACAATCCCAATTTTCATTCAAGCCCTGTATGTGTTTTATATAGAGTTCTCTTTGATTAATTTTCACCATCATCAAGAAGAAGAGAGATTCTTTTTCGGCATGTAAAGATTTGGCCTGAGAATACTGAAACTAGAACTCCTAACAGTCTATGGCTCTGAGTCTATAGTTTCATAATCCACAAACATATATGCGTGCATGCCAGTCCATTCATACGTACATACATATATTTTAGTGTTTGTACATCATACGTTTGTCCAATAACCTGGAATAGCCATATTTATTTGCTATTATTTATCCTATTGTTATTCTTTTTTCGTTTGAGTGTATTTTATCTTATTGCCAGTAAAGCATGCAACTGTAAGTCACTGCAATAATACTAATATGAAAATTATGTTGTAATTGTTACATATGTAAGTTGAAAGTGGGATCTTTTGCTTATGAGATGCAAGGCTGATGCGTTATAAGAATAACTTCATAATCTATGCAATTGTCTGAAATTGATTGCCGCTGTATCATTGCTTTGCAGAAAATTATTTGATGAAGGTCGATTGAATGATGCTTTGGTTTGTGCTACATCTCCTCCACCTGCTATGCAAACCTCAGGTTGTCCCTTCTCCAGTTACTTGGGGTTTCATGCACAAAATTTATGTTGTGTATTAGGATTATGTACTATTAGCTGAAATTGTTAGAGTGCATCATTTGGGTGATATCACACAATCCACTGCCAATTTGTCAAAACTTACTTCAAACAACATCACGGTATCCTGCTTAGTTCCAGTTCTAATGGATTATTTGACCTTGTTATTATCATTGAAATTCTTAACACATGACTATTTTAGTAATTCATTCTTATAATCTAAATTTCAGTCATAAGCACATTAGACAGAAGGTGAAGCAAAGTTTCGTTCCTTCTTTTTTTTTTTTTTTATTGTAAGTTACTGACACACCTAGTGGGTCTTGAAATGACAACTTCACCTTGTACCTCATTCTTAATGGGGGATGAGGTGCCATTGGAGGTAGAGCTTACTGGCTCCCATTGCTTATAATATTATTAGTAATAACATAACAATATGTTTGTAGACGACCATTTAATCATTCATGATGTGTAAGAATAAAATATATTCTATAAAGTATATACTTGTCTTAAATGAATGTCCATTCTACTTGTCCCTGTGTAAGCTTTAGCTACAATTCTTTATACTTTCATGTATATAGAGTTAGATTTCCTTCTACTTCCATTGTCATTTTATAAACTTTGCAATTTACTGATTTTACTGGGAGTACATAATAATCAAAAAGAAATTTCTCTCATCTTGTACAATAATTGAGAAGCATAGTACGTTGCTAGACTTGGTACAGTGTGCTTGTTTTTTCTTCTTTACTTAATTATTTGCTGCAAATAAAGTTAAAAAAAGAAAAATGCTATTTCTAAACTGGAGCATGCTAGATGACTTCTCCAATACAAATTGTGCTCATATGCATTAGAATTCTGTAAAAGTAATATTTGTGAGAACGTGAAGAATGCAGTTGATCTGGATGGACCAACACACATTTAAAGTCGTTCAGTTTGATCTCATATATAATGCTTCTTCATTTCTCCTTAAATTTTTTTCAACTTCAAATCATGCAGATTTGCTCCATCACATTTGGGAAATTTTATTGTTAATTCTTTTTAGGGAAAAATGCCCCAAAGGTTCATGAGGCATCACTTTTTATCAAATCGCTACATAAGGTTTACATTTTATAAAATTTATTCCCTAAGGTTAGAACCGTTATCAAATAGATTCTTTTGTTCACCTTCTATTAGATTTCTAACGGTGTTGCCTTGTCATACTCAATCAAAAGTTGACACGTGTCTTCTTAAATAAAAAATATAAAAATAATAAACAAAAATATAAAAACAAAAACAAAATTTGAAATTATAAATATAAATATATATTAAAAAAAAAAAATTGGGTGGTCCTGGGGGTGGTTTCAGCCACCTCCTTTGGCTGAATAGGGGGTGGCCAAATCACCCCCAAAAGCTTGGAGGTAGTTTGGCTACTCCCTCCAGCCAATTTGGGGTGGTCCAAACACCCCAAAAAAAAAAAATTCAAATATTTATATTTATAATTTCAAATTTTGTTTTTGTTTTTGTTTTTATATTCTTCTTTATTATTTTTAAATTTGTTGTTAAAGAAGACGTGTTGTCTTCTGATTGGGTATGACTTGGGAAGTAAATTGATAATATTTTAAACCTTAGGGAGTGATTTGATAAAAAGTAATACATCAAGGACCTCTAGAGCATTTTTCCTTCATTTTATTAATGTTACTGTAATAAATGATTTTGTTTTGTGTCTATAAAGAGAAAGCAGGTGTTCTTTACTCATATTGGGACTCCAGAGCTTCTCCAGAAGACATGGAAGAATTGTGGAATCATCCTGAGGTCCTTAAAGAGTGGACTAAATCTGGAGAGAGACGGGGACAAGTGCGCTTTTCCCATGATGACAAGAAGAGACCCTATCTTTCCCGGGTGGAACTGAAGGTATAAATCCATTAGGGCGAAGATTCCATAAGTTTGTTAGGTACTACGTCAATAATGCATATTAGTGCTTTATTTCGTCATATTTTAACCTACCACATTCTGTTTTGATGCACTAACATTTCAATTACAAGTCAACACATTTTCATTTTTAGATTTCTACTTTTCATGATGTGCATGGGATATAAAATGATTGTGACTTTATGTATAAAGTTTATTTGATTTGAGATAGTTATTATGTATTGCTAAAATGTGGAAATACTGATTTAGTTTTTAGTTAATATTAAGATAAGATAGTAGATAACGATAAAGGCATCATTCAAAATATTCTTGCAGGCAGTTGCAGAAATCATTTTGTCAAGACACTTCAGCACAAAAGCAGTTAAACCTGTGAGTATCCACTTTAACTAGATTTTTTTTTTTTTTTTTTTGTGAATGATATGGTGTTATCTGAATTTAATCTCTTCATTGTTGTTGTTCTTGTTGTTTTTACTATTACTTGTCTATATTTCGGCCTCTTAATAAAAAAATTTCTTTGGATTATACATTTTAGTGATTCACTTATTCTGCTTTACTCTCAGAGGGGAGAATAGCTGTTTCAAACATGTAAGATACTAACATGTAATTATCATACTCAAGCATGTCTCTGACATACTTTCAAAGTTATCTTGACTATATATTTTAGCTTGAAATTGTCTTCTAAAACAAGATTGCCAAGCCTGAGACTGCAATTTAAATTTTTAATAACATTTAGTTTACACATCAAAAGCTGAACATATGCAGGCCTGCATACACATCAAAAGCTGAACATATGCAGGCCTGCATGAAAGACACTAGATTGGTGTGTCCAAGTCATTTCCATGACCTCTTTTTATAGGGTAAAACAAGATAGCACACGGCGTGCTATGCACGCCAGTGCAAATTTTTTTTTTTTTTTTTTGTATTAAAATATTAAAAAAAAAAAAATTTCCTTCACGGCGTGCTATGCACGCCGCGTACTCCCAATCACGTCTCCTTTTTATATATTTTTATTTCTAAAGGATTTTTAGTGTTAGCGCGATAGGGACATCTCAAATCCTTGTCATGTTGGGTCTTATGCAAAATAGTTTCAAATTTTCAGCTTGTTGTTGTTGAGAGGTTTGCATGAAGAATGTTAGAGTGAAAGAGGAGGTTCATTCAAGCTTACGTTGCCAACCTCAAACATATTATTTTATAAGTTTAAAGAAATACGACAATGACTAAACTACCCCCAAACCCTAATATATTCTTCTAACATTCCCCCACAAGCTAGGGCATATATATCATATAAACCCAGTTTGGAACAAATAAATTCTAACTGGTTACGACATAAATATTTTGTAAACATATCTGTTAACTGGTCTTCAGACTTCGCGAATGTTGTAGATATATCTCCTCTGAGTATTTTGTCTCAGACGATATGATAATCGACCTCAATATGTCTAGTCCTTTCATGAAAAATTGGGTTAGAATGCAATATGTAAAGCAGCCTGGTTATCACAAAATAACAAGATAGAATAGGAGCTAAGAAACCAATCTCCTGAAGAAAATGTTGTAACCATGTCAACTCAGTAACCGTATGAGCCATTTCCCTGTAATTTGCTTCAACACACTATTGTATGTTTCTTACACTTCCAAGCTACAAGATTACTTCCGAAGAATGTGCAATATCCTATAGTAGACCGTCTATTTGAAAGAGAACCTACCCAATCTGCATCAGTAAAACCTTCTACCTTAAGATGTCCATTCGGTCTATACAATATTCCTAGAACAGGTTGTTTCTTCAAATACCAAATCTTGTGAGTAACAGCTTCCCATTGTGAAATATGAGGAGCCTCCAAGAACTAACTAACAACACTAACTGCTTATAAAATATCTGGCGTGGTGATAGTAAGATAGTTCAATTTCCCAACTAGATGATAGTACTTGCTAGGATCTTCAAATAATTCACCTTCATCCTTCAGTAATTTATTATTTGGATCTATCGGAACATCAGCTGGTCGAGAACCCAAAAGACTTGTCTCTTCTAATAAATCAAGTGCATACTTTCTCTGAGATAAGTTGATACATGTTTGAGATCTTCAATACCTAGAAAATAGCGAAGTTTGCCCAAATCCTTTGTAAGAAATTGTTCTTGTAGAAATTGTTTTAATCGGGCAATGCCTCCTAAATCATCTCCAGTAATAATGATATCATCTACATATACCACAAGAAGGGTATAACCTGCACTAGTATGTAAGTGAAATATTGAATGATCTGTCTGACATCTCTGTAGACCAAACTTCAATACTGCTTCAGAGAATTTTTTAAACCATGCCCGTGGTGATTGCGTGAGACCATACAATGTCTTTCTTAACTTGCAGACACAGAACTTATGACCTTTGGCTCTGATATCATGTTGAGAGAAAGAGGAAGCTCGTTCAATCTTAAGTAGCCAACCTCAAACATATTATTATATAAGCTTAAAGAAATACTACATTGACTAAATTACCCTTAAACCCTAATACATTCTTCTAACAGTTGTGAACAGAGCTCTTTAGGTTGTGTGTTGTAGTTGTATTTTTATGATAGTATTTGCGCTGAAATGGTTGTGGTTGGAAAGAAAGAAAATAAGTGAAAAGGAAAGAAACTTGAACAAGAATGATTAAGCTGACTATTTGAGGTAGTCAGAACCTCCAATTGCAATTTGCATTAACTCTCCAAAAGATGCTCTAATACAAGTTCACTTTGCTATTTTATAGACGAATCAATTCTCACATAAAACAACATATTTAACAGTAGCTAACTGATTATTACTACTGACCCAGTGAAATAAAAGCTAGCCCTGTGATAAATGGAGCCTGGCCCATGAGATATGGATGAAGCTGACCATTAAGCTGAGCTGTCACTACCAATATGATCTGGACGAATCCATAAACGCTACCTACTAACACCATGTGTGAACCATAGACCAAACACACTTCCACACACTGTCAATATTCTTCCCCTGCATCTGCCTCCATTTGTTAAGCAGCTACTCAAACAAACCCTAATCAGTTCCAGAATCCCTAATCACCTCTATCATTTCAAACTTCTTCTCAATGGTAATCTGCAACACAGACCTGTATGCACCACGTTGCTATTTAGAATTCAGGTCCATGACCTCTTCCCCCTTTTTCCCCTTAAATATTGCCACTATTAGCAGGTTAGGGTCGTGTCTAGTCCATATGAGGTGTGACATGATGCAATTTAGGTTCATCAAATTGTTGCCTTGTTACTATTGGGTTTTTTAAGTATTATAATAAAAAGAGATTAAGAGAATATCACAGGAATGTTTGCATTTTGTGTTGGACAATTTAATAATTTGGGAAAATACACTTTGGCTCCTTGAACTACCACAACTTTTTCACATGCACTACCAAACTTCAAAAAATGGCATTTGGGTGCCTTAAACTTTCACTCCGTTATAAAAAAACAACTCTATTAGCAAGAACTGTTTAAAATGGATGGAAAAGTGTTCACATGCGCATCACGTGACCGCTTTAGTATCTTTCTTCCCAAAATACCCCAACTTTTACTATAAAATATGGTAATTATCTGATTATTATATTTTTGTTTTTTACTTATCATATATATATATATATATGGTAATTACCCCAGGAAACAAATTACTCTTATAATTATTAAAACATAAAAAATTGAAAAAAATAAAATAAAATTATAAAAAACAACTAGCAAAGAAATACAAGGAGTAGCCGAACCACCTCCACAAACTATTCGGCCACCCTTTGTTGGATTTTGGGGGTGGCCAAACAACCCCCATAGTTGCCCCCTTTTTCATATGGAGTGGCTGAACCACCCCTCTTCGAATGGTTCCACCACCTTTTATTTTTATTTTTATTTCTTTAAAAAAAAGGTAGTGTACTTTTTTTTCTTTTTTCTTTTTTTAAGTTTAGTTTTTAATGATTCGTAAGGGTTTTTTTGAGGAATTAAGACACCAATGTGGTCATGTGATGCCCATGTGACCACTTTCCATCCATTTTAATGATTTTTCCTAACGGGGTGGCCTTTTCGTAATGGAGTGGTATTTTGAGGTACCAAAATGCCACTTTTTGAAGTTTGGTGGTGCAAATGAATAGTGGTGGTTGTTTAGGGGGGCTAAAATGTATTTTTCTGTAACAAATTTTATTCATATTATTTCATCCTTATACTTACTCAAATTGTTTATTGACTTTGTCTTTCGAGCTTGCACTTCAATTTTTCTGTTCATATATATAGTTTAGCATATAATATTTCTTATAAATCAAGCATTACTCTTATTCCCTGTATTCTGCGGTGATTTCTTGATCACATTATAATGTGTTGCTAGAGTGTTTTTGAATGATCTTGTTGACATTAGTAAATCTTGAAGGGTTATCCTCTGGCAGTAACATGGAGGTTGAGACAAAAAACTGTAAAGTTACAGATTTTCTTTTCCTTGCTTCCCTGTTTTTTTTTCTTTCAATCAATGGTGCTGTTACAAAGTATCTGTTAGATCTGTGATTTTTTCCCTTCAGGTTTGACCTAAGAGTTGCTAAGTTGAGGTCATTGGTTTTTCTGAGAATCTATGCTTGGAAACATGTGGAGAAGCTATAAATGAAATGAAAGATATATGCTAATAGGGAAGCAGTGTGAATTAAATTTGGAGATTTACCAGAGTTATGGGAACCCAAGAAGATTGTTAACCCTATTTGCATTTTGATTGCCTTATCTTAGTTTCCTGGACATTTTTATCTGCATTGATTTTTATGTCTTCCATTCGCTTATTCATATTGTACTTTTATATTTTGTAATTTGTTTTTCATGAGAATTCTTTTTGTGTGTACAGACAGTTCTTTGTGCCCTTGCAGAGGTTGTTAGCCTGCGTTTCGTCAATGGAGTTGGACCACGTCCTGGAATAATGGGAATTGACTATTCAGCAGCTTTCTGGCTTTACACGTATGTGATTAACATGACCAAAACTGAATTCCTAGGTCGTATAGAGGAACACACAAGAATTAACACCCATTTGTGCTTTTGTCCTTTTGGTTAATCTTAATAAAAATGTCACTTTGGCTGTCTTTGGCACCCTATGAACTAATTTGATTTTAACCTTCTTGCGATTGTCACAAGGAACAAAAAACTCGTTTCAAATGCTTTAAAGAATTGTAGTAACTAGTTTACATTATTGCAAAGTGTTGATTGAAACAACCCCACTTGTATTTTATGCCAATGCTGAAACTTTCTTGACCTTCTCCTTGTGTACAGGGAGTTAGGCTACAGGGCTTATAGAATTGACTCTGTTGATGATGTAACCAAGCCATTTGTGTCCATGTACTTCGGTGCGGCCTATTTGGTATGGTTATCAGAATATGAAGGGAGGTAGGTTTGTTCACCTCAAAAGGTTTTATTTGGCTTTGTGGGATATTTGTCTGCATTAGTATTTCCTGACCAACTCATGTTTTATTCAATGATTTCAGGGAAAGAACTCCTCAGTTTGTTGTTCAGGCTTATATTGCAGGGCCAAAGAATGTGAATCTTCAGGAAACAGGCCCACTTAGGCTTAAATTTGAGCAAGCATTTGGCAACTATGAAGACACAAAGAGGTATGCATGATCTCACTTCTAAATTAAAATCAGAAATGTTGTGTCTAATGACTCTGAATCCTTCTTTTCCACATAGGGAGGAAGGGGGCTGCACCATCTTGTAAGCTGCCAAACTTCACCTTACATATTTCACAAGATCTACTGGGGTCTGTCCCTCAAGTTGCATCAGATTATATTGACTGAAATCATTGTACAAAAGCCAAATAAGATGGAAGTGAATATCTCTGGCAGCTTTTTTTCTGGGAGAAGTACAGGGGGAAAGAAAAACAAAAAACCTCTTTTGATTGGATACTTTTTAAATTTTAACCATTTTACTTGATAGTGATGTTCATGTTTCATTTGCCATATGGCGAACTGCAGTCACTCTTTGGTCTAATTTTTCATACATAGATCTCTTCAATGTGAATAGGACTGTCGATGGATTCGGTTTTGAATGGAAAATGTGTTCTACTCAAACTTGAGCCTCTATTAATTTAGAGATATATTGTTCAAATAAGATTTCTGTTCTAATTTGATAATAACACTCTCCCCGAATGTGCAATAGGATCACATTTTGAAGGTGATATGTCTGATTTTTATTAGAATCTTCTAAGACTTTTGACAAAGAATTAGGATTTTGAGAGAATAATAGAATTTTAAAAAATAAATTAAAAAAATAGCGATGTAAATTGGTTCGTCTATATCAAAAATAGGAGGAAAGGCTTGAGTAATTTCTAAATATGAAAGAGGTTTTATTTATTTTTTAAAATTTTAGTGAAGTCAAGATTTCATTAAAAATATCAAACATACTCTCTTAAATTACAATATCATGAAAGACTGAAAGTATTAGTGGCCCATTTACAGACGATATGTGAGTTTCAACCTTCTCATTGGTGGCCTAGTTACCAACAATAAGTGAGTTTTTGACCAAGACAGGGCCAAAACTCCTATAGTTCTCGGGCGACCGCGGAAGAGAAGAGTTAATGATAGGAATTTTCTTTTATTTTTGGTGAAACTTGGCTGCATCATTCAGTCTTATCCACTCCACCCACTCTTATAAATACACCATTCACGCCCCTTCAAGACCTTATTCATCCCATGGACCTCAGCAACCCCAATCCTAGAGAGAGAATGAGGTGATTTTGGCATTGTTCAATCTCCATTAAGGTAAACTTTGGACCTTACTCATTTTTCACGTTCGACCTACAACCCTAAAATCGTTGCGTAAGTACACCGAACGTTCGAATATAGTACTGAACGTTCGATGCCAGTCTGAAAAGCAATTTTAACCCATTATCCACAATTTTCAGCATATTGCACGCCTCCTCCCCATATAAATACCCACTTCCTCCACCCTTCATCCTTCATTCCTCACTCCCTCACCCGTCAACCTCCTCATCAACCCGACAACAGAAGCAACTTATCAACACAATCATGCAAATCTTGAAGGCCATTTAATTTCTGGCACATTAAGGTAGATGATAAGGAGGTTGCTTCAGAATCTCTCAATCTGCTCAGTTGCTCATTGAATTCTGAAATGAGCGGGTGTGTTCTAGTCGGCAAGCTGTTAGAGCGAGCATGGTGACTGGATTTTCGGTTGACTGGAGAGGCAGCCATGTTCTTCTCAAACAGGAAAGAGGTCTTGCAGTTGAATGTACAATCTGTGTAGCAATTTCCCTTCCTTTGGTTGGAGTCTGCTCAATATATATTATGGGGGTGAGAGTGACATGAAGGAATCTCAATATCAAATATCAAAGAGAAGTAACATGATTATGATTTGATCTAAACCATCTCTCTGTATTGTTTATACATTGTCCCCCTCTTGCCAGCATCCCAACTCATTATCAAAACTATTTTAAGTTCCTAAACATACAGGAGGAGTATCTGGATGATCTACAAGATATATATTCAATTATTTTAATTCTCCCTCTTCTGCTACAACATAAGCAACAGCTCCTATATCCAGTTTGGCCTGCTTGCCTTTCCGGGAGAAAAGGGGGGCAACAACACCCTGTACACTTCAATAAATTTCTAATGCTGGTCATACTTATATATTAAATCTCTGATAACCTTCCCCATATGAAGCATCCTTCCATATTTTCTACTATTGTTCTATACTTGTGTTAATCGTGTCCATATTCTTATTATTAGAATCATCCAGAAGTTCTGTTTCTACTAACTATGCTTATTTTAATTTTACCCATATTTTTTAGTTGCATCGATAAAGCATTGCATGATCCTCTGGATGATGAGTTAAAATTAACACTTCTTGTTATAAGCATGCTGAAATGGAAGATAATAAATACTTAATCCAACCTTAAATTCATTATTATCTTTCTTGTATGTTTCTCTCTTTGTCACAAAATATGCAGCTTCCCTTCAAAATTTAAGTAGAGAATAGTAGAGGAAAACTTCAATGGCTTATTTCCTTTCTTTTCTTCTTTTGTTTTTTTTTTCTTTCTCCAAGACATAAACCTTGGCAGTTGTATAATGGTATTTTGTATCCCAGTCATGACTGGAATTATTCATATGTATTTGGAAAATCTGAGATCACAAGTCAAAATCTGTCACTTTCTGGACACAATAGTTTGATCATTATTGTATTTGCTTCTCCAATATTTCTGTTTTCTCTTTCCCTGTTGTGGACTTTATTAGTAATTGTTATTCAAGGTTTATCTTTTGGTTGCAATTAAGTCAGAAACATTTTGACATGCTTGCTGCAATCAATTGCCTAGCCCTTGTAGGAGTACTTTGTCTATACAAGCTTACACTAGTGCACTAAAATAAATTCCTAAGCATAGGAAAGAAACTATTCAAAATAAAGAATGCTGAGTTAAATATAGAAGTCTACATGTATTTAATTATGAATATGCGGGGGACAATTTATTATGTTCATTAGAGGTGTGGTTGAGGATGTTCAGAAGGGACACTCTGGTTTCAATTGAACACATAATCAGGCACTCTAGACAACCTTCAAAATCTTGAATGCTACACTCCATTTTCTCTAACACACTGAGTTCATTCTCAACACCCATCTTACTTGTCTTTGGACCGGCATAAAGTGCAGCATCCAATGTTATGAATTCACTTAATTCTGCAGGTTCTTTCCTACATGCTACACATTGAAGTGCACTAGTTTGGAATCAAAATCTCATACATTTGACTAATTGCACCTTTGCTCAACTAAAAGGTCAACAAGGATTCTATTAAATCACTACTTATCTCAAAAGCTTAAGCTCTTAATTTTTTTTGAATGTAATCATTTAATTAATGTTCTAACACTCCCCTCACATGCAGGTTTAAATTCTCCCTCAACAAGTAAGGTCCAACTGGTAAATTATTTAATTGAAATGGAAGGTAAACAATAGAGTCAAGTTCGAACTCAAGATTTCTGCTCTAATACCATGTTAAATCATTACTTATCTCAAATTAATCATTTAGTTAATACTCTAACATATTCAAACACAACAGGAGTAACTATTGCCAACTTTGTCAAGGTGCTATAATGTTGTGGTCTATAGGAGAGAAGGCGCAGGTAATCTTCAATTATTTCAAGGACTTTCCAATTGCCTTCTTCTTCCTAGATTTTGTTCCCAACCTTATTTGGGAGTCCAAATTCATCACCTCTTCTTCAGTGTCTGATTTATGTTCCTCAGTGCACTCTATAATCTACAAGCAAGACTTCTCTAGTGAGGTCACACTCGTCTAAGCGCCTGAAAGAATTCAAGTAGTGTAGGGAGAAAAATTTTGTCCCACATTAACTAGATACAAAGAACTCAAGTAGCTTTTAAGGAATCTCGCCTCCTTACTTAACAATAAATTGAGTGATGAAGCAGAGAGTTAGCCGGCCGCATTACGTGACATGAGCATGGACAATTGGTTTTGAGCCCTATGAGGCACACTTTTGTGTTTCTCTCCACAAGGGTGTTTTCTTGTTACTCTAGAAAGTGCTATTCTAGAGTAACATTTAGTTTATAAGGAATCTCGCTTGCTCACTTAACAATAACCTTAGTGATGAAGTAAAGAGCTAGCTACCCACATTACGAGACACGAGCATGAACAATTGGCTTAGGGCGCTATGAGGCGCACTTTTGTGTTATTCTCTTTACAAGAGTGTTTTCTTGTTATTCTAGAAAGTGCTATTCTAGAGTAACATTTAGGCTTCATTATATCTTGACAAAATACGTTCTAAAGATATCATTTGCAATCGAGCCTTGAAGTCCCAATTTTATTTTGCCTTCATATTTTCCCTCTTAATTCCTTAACATATCCAACAAAGAAGCCATTTTCTCAAGAAAGACCTTGGCATTGATTGTAAGTAAGTCTAAAAATTTGGCTGCCTTCCCTCAACTTAGCTCAATATATATTAGCCGTGAGGGAGATATGTGGATCTCTTCATCAACTCCTAACGAGTGCTAACATGACTTTGATTTGGATCCAACTGTTGTGCCTGCCAATGTCTACTCGGTGTCTCCCTGACCCAAACTGGCAAAACAATAACCACTACATATGGATCTGGTTCCAAGTTAGTAATGCACACATGAAGTAACATGAATTTTATTTTATTAAACAATGCATATAACATGTTATGCACGAATGGAACTGACACCTGCTCCTTAATATATGTAATTCTTTATCATCTCAAGAAGGGCATATTAAACTTCCTAATAAATTATAGTGGTAGTTAGAAGGCCTAATGATTAATAAACGGCTATGCCTAAATGAAGCTATATATGAAGCCAAGAAATGAGCTTATGGGAGACAAGATCATTGTGACACTTGGTGGTATGATTTTGTTGTGTAATTTAGTTCTAGAATACAATTATAGATAGATCAGTAGTTGCAAAAATTATTGGAAGAGACATGCTTACATTTTTGGGGCCGCACTGCATTTTCACTTGCTATAACTCGTTTTTGTAAATTTTCTGAAACTATATTTCGATTCTGCCATTCTAAAACCAAACTCGCTCCTTGACTGTTATGAAAAGGAATGCCCTTGCAAGGAAATCTTTACCAGCCATAAAAGTCTTTCACCATTTTCCCCTTCACTTTGCAATCACCAATATTGTGTGAATCAGAACTTATAACCCATGGGTTGGACTGCTAAAACATTCTTAAGGCATAAAATTTCGGTTTGGATCTCTCAGAATGACTGGACCAGAAGTTGGAGAATTAAAATGGTACATAATATTATGTGAGAATTAATTAAAATCTTGCAGTAGTAAATAGTAACCAATGCTTTAGAAGAGAATTAAGTAGAAAGACAAGATATCGTTCATTTGGTAAAGATAGTGAATTGACTGAGAATCACAATAAAAAAATATGTGTCTCATTCATGTACAAGTATGAAATGGGAAACTCTGTGACTTTGTAATAATTTACAGATTTTTACAAAAACAAAGGCTGACTACGACCATTTTTGGGCTAGTGGTTGAAGGTGTTGAGAAGGGAAACTCTGGTTTTGACCAGATGCCTAGACAGGCAATCAAGTATTTCTTGAAGATCTAGAATGCTTGACTCCAACTTCCCCATACAGTTCTGCACATTCTCCACATGCACCGTGTGATCAGACTTGCTTGTCTTTTGATTGATAACAAGAAATCTCAATGCCGCATCTACTTTCTCAAATTCATTTGCATATGTTTCTTCATCACCTTCACATGCTCTTTTGGGGTGCACCAGCTTGGAAACCAAAAACCAGCTGCTTAACTTGGATTGCAACTTTGATCCACCTATAAACGTCAAGAGGGATTCAAAGACCATTAGAGTTTCTGCTTCTACCGATTTTAACATGCTAACCATGCCCACATATTCATTGTTCTTGTAATTGAACTTATTTTGCATTCCCTTTAAGGCTTTCTGCATTGCCTTTTTGACCACCATCCTAGAGCTCAAGTATCTTTCAACTTCCCTGGCAAGGTCTGTTTTACTGCCCCATCTTCTGCGCAGAGTTGATTGAAATTCATGCGTGCATTCCTTTGTTTGCTGCAATGCTTCTTTTGCAGTACCACATACTTCCAAGAGCCTGAGAGATCCATCCAACAGCTCATTAACCCATTTCTCTTCCTCCTCATGGGCTAAGGCTTGTGTGAACTGCGACGACAGGAGCAACTTATCAACACAATCATGCAAATCTTGAAGGCCATTTAATTTCTGGCATATTGAGGTAGAAGATGAGGAGGTTGCTTCAGAATCTCTCAATCTGCTCAGTTGCTCATTGAATTCTGAAATGAGCGGGTGTGTTCTAGTCGGCAAGCTGTTAGAGCGAGCATGGTGACAAGAATTTCGGTTTACTGAAGTAGCAGCCATCTTTTACTCAAATAGGAAAGAGGTCTTGCAGTTGAATGTACAATCTGTGTAGCAATTTTCCTTCCTTCAGTTGGAGTCTGCTCAATATATATGATGGGGGTGAGGGGGACATGAAGGAATCTCAATATCAAATATCAAAGAGAAGTAACATGATTTTGATTTGATCTAAACAATCTATCTGTATTGTTTATACATTGTCCCCCTCTTGCCAGCTTCCCAACTCATTATCCAACTATTTTAAGTTTCTAAACATACAAGAGGAGTATCTGGATGATCTACAATATATAAATGCAATTATTTGAAGTCTCCCTCTTCTACTACAGCATAAGCAACAGCTCCTCTATCCAGTTTGGCCTGCTTGCCTCTCCGGGAGACAATAGGGCAACAACACCCTGTACGCATCAATAAATTACTAACGATGATCATGCTCATATATTATATCTCTGATAAACCTTCCCCATATGAAGCATCCTTCCATATTTTCTACTATTGTTATTTACTTGTGTTAATGCTGTCCATATTCTTATTATTAGAATCACCCAGATCTGTTGTAGAGAATAGTAGAGGAAAACTTCAATGGTTTATTTCTTTTCTTTTTCTTTTTTCTTTTTTTCTTTTTCCAAGACATAAACCTTGGCAGTTGTACCATCAAAATAAGTCAGAAACATTTTTGCAGCATCAAAATAATAATTCTCCAACAAGAAAAAGTAAAACCAGTAGAGTAGTCAACCTTTTCATGGTTCCCTTGTTCCAAATTATACACAATCTTTATCCCAGCAAATGCAGAATCCGAAGCATGAAACCTCGTTGATGTTTTTATTATAATTCCCATTTAAAATATCTCGCAAACAGCAAAATTGACTACGAAGAAGTTAACAGCAAATTACATACATGACCTGAAATATCAATGTCGATCACCAAGAAGCAGAAGGAAGGGAAATTGCGTGCGTGTCATGGCTGTTGTTGTTGAAGGGAGGAGAGGCAGAGGGAGAGGGAGAGCTGGGCCTGCTGGCACTGGTTCCGCTTGAGCGCGGTGCCACCACTAGCACAGAGGGCGCGCACCGCCTCCAACTCCTCCGGGCAGGCCTCCGAGACCAGGCACTGCGCCAGGCCCCGGTTCAGGTGTTTGCACGCAGCCTTGCGCCCCGGACCCGCCGGGACCCTCCTCTGGCACTCCTCCAGCGCCCGCTGCAGCCGCTCGCAACCCGACATCCTCGATGGATCGCTTCCTTCCCTACTCTTGGATTTTTCTTTCTTCTATTCGGATTTCGGGTCACGCTGCGGAGGGTTGGGATCCATGTGGTTCTTCCTGGTCGTGCCACATCGATGTTTTGGTGTACGTTTAAAAGAATCATTCTATTTAGTTTTTATGTTTTCGGAATTAATATCATCTGGTTTTCCAGTCTTGTATGGTATTCATATATTTCAGTATTATGGATAATTGAGTGTTCTCATTCTCAATAGGGCTAGAAAAGCTATTAGCGCTGCTATGACAGTCCAGTAGGTTATCAAACGCCTGGTACATAAGGTTGAACATTTGGTGTACTATTACACAGCAGGTCGAACGTTTGGTTATTATCCAGTGATCCAAAACTTGGTCAATGAATGTTCGATGGTCGGTGGTCCCCCGTCGGACATTCAATATACTTTTAGACATATGCTTGAGCATCTTATTTGTACTTTCTTGACATACCGTCACCAAACGTTCGGTGGTCCACTAGTGAATGTTCGGCAATCCCCAGTGAATATTCGGCTAGAATCAACGAATGTTCGTAGTTGAATTTTTCAGCAGTTTGACCGAGTGCCCAATGTTTAGTAAAACATGCATAATTGATCACATGGCATTTTGCGCTTGCGACCCATTCTAGAAAGCTATTTTCGAGACAAACGCCATGGTATCCATTCCAATATTTTTGAGTATCTTTTTGGGATTCGAAAATTTAATATTTTCTTCTTAAGACGGTGTTTCCAATGCTTTCATGTCCTTTAGGAATTATTCCTTAACGTTCACACCATAATTGATCACATACTCATTATCCTAATCATTTCCATTTGTTTACTTGTATCTACAAAAAGGGCTAAGAATAAGGATGAGTTGATTCTTCAGTACTGCGAGCATCGAATATTCGGTACCTCTATTGAACGTTCGGTGCAACAATAAAATCTTTAAAAAGTCTAAAGTCTTACACTTGGTGCAACAGTAAAATCTTTAAAAAGTCTAAGGTCTTATACTTTACCAAATGAGAACCAACCGTAGCATCCTTAAATCATAATTAGAGTGTACTTAACCCTAATTTTATTTATAGGGTATTACATAACCAAACGTTCTTTGCATTATGACTAAGCGTTTGCCCTCCAGCTTGAACATTCTGCCATAAGCTAGAACATTTGAACAATGTTCAGAATGAGTGAAATTAAGGTTTTTGTGACCTTAAGCTAGTTTGTTATTTGAGAAGACCATTAATAAGATGCATTGTATGACATGGTACACTGGTACATGCGGTATAATGATCATGGGTTTACTATCTATACTTGATTCTATGGTCAAATATGTGTGTTATATGAGCCTTAGATCCAATGGTTATTTCGTGAGCAGGGCAACCATGTTTGATTGCAGATTACTACAGGACGTGCATCATTAGTAGCGTTAGCCACCCGAGGTCGGATGCGATCGGGATGTTAGTGTTATGGACAGTAATGTGCAATATCTGGAACACCGGTATTGTATTACAGGTTCTTTGGGATAGCACCAACCTTGCTGAGAAAGGGTAATATCTTGAGTAAACTATGTATGATAGTTATGACTTATTAAAGCATTAGTTTTTTGCAAAAAAACTTATAGGTGATTGTCGCTAGAATTACACCTATACATCTCATGAACCAAGCCCATACTTTTATGATGTAATTACAGAGGCAACACCTCAATTGCTTACCAAAACAAATACATGTCTATTACTGCATATAAACCCGAGATCATTCCATATTCGACTAGGAGATTTACTTACTAAGTCCTAGACTTACGCAGTATTTGCGACTTGTCATGTTAATTGTTGAAAGGACTTTTAAAGGAAAGAAGTATGGAGTCTTTATACCATGTTTGATTAGAATAGCTATATTTTGATTAGTAGCTCTCAATCTATGATCGATGTAAATATATGCATATTTTACGATTATAGATATCTCAGATTTGTCAATTTCACCTTCCATTACATTTATTTTGAGTATGCGAGACGGGCAATCCCTTCAGTTGGTTACCAATTAACTCAATCGGAGGAATTGCCAATAACCCTACTAGAATGGTCAATGCCAGTTTTGGGGACATTACATTTAATTCCTACTTTGATGAGAAGTGGAGTTAATGGTGAATAAGGAACCAGTACATCTCTCTATCCTATAAATATACACAACGTTCATCAGTAAGGTGTATCTTAAGAGGGTCAAGTGAAAGAAACTATTTTCTGGTCTTTAGGCTTTCACATAGAAAATTAAAGAAGGTTTAGTTGCTATGGATAATGGTCTGTTCTTTTATCAATTTATTCCAAGAATCATGATAGTTAAGATCTTAAATGTTATGTAAACGAGCTTGTACCCCGTGCAATGCACGGGTTGTATGTTTTTAAAAATGACAGGACAGAAAATAATAACAATAATAATAATAATAACAATTAATTGATGTATAAATGACAGAAGAAAAAAAAAGTTTTTTTTTTAAAAAAAAAACCCTTCTATAAAGCTTTAAAAGAAAAAGAAAATCATTGAGAGACCATTTACATTTTACAACAACACAAATGCTCAAGTCATTTTTTCATGCCCTTAGGTCTTATCCTTGCATAATTGCATTCTCAAAATAAATGTATTTAAAATACATTCAAAGAGAGAAGTTTGAGAAATTACACTAACTAATTTCCTTCTCCTCATTGAATTAACTAATTGGCTATTCAAAATAAATAAATAAATAAAAACGTTCATTAAATCATGGTTATCATTAAATTTAGAATTTTATAAAGTGTAATCCTTATAAATTGAAACGTATTAAATAGTTGTACTTATAGATGTAGTATAAAACAAAAGGAACTATAAATATTTTTTTGACTATATAATCATTCAAAAAAACCTTTTATTTTTATATATTTTTAGTTTTTTTTGGTACCATATCAGTTTGTAAAAATATTTTTTATAAAATGTGTTTGTAAGCTTAGCATTCCTCATACCCACCATAAAAGCCTAATTGTAACAATCTTATAAGTACCTAAATGAGTCTTGTAAATATTCCTGACTATCAAAATAACACATTATCACACACATCATATTTCTTATATTAACTATTAGGCTACCCAAAAATTAATTTGATATAACCTCATAAAAATTTTGAAGGTAAAAATCATAATCTATTATAAAAACTCTAAAGGCCAATGTCGTCGATCAATTCTTTATTCTATGCTTTATTTTTTCCTACGCAATGTCCTTGATCAAAAATATTTATATATATAATGAACAACAGCGTAAACTAAAAAATCGTCATACTTCGTATAAAAAACAACAATAGAAAACTCTCTCACCATTATTTCCCTTAATTCATTATAAAATTTACAAAAAGGGAAAATTAAGCAATTAGAATTAAACAAAATATACAAATTAGAATAGAAGATAAAGACAAAAATCGAAAAGATAAGAACAGGAACACAAAATATAAAGTCAAACAGAAAATGAAGAATACTAATATAATAGAAAAGAGTTGTCTTCGTTATATACTTTTTTTTTGCTCCAATAAAAGCTTTAAAGCCAATAATAACAATCAATTAAGCACTTAAACAATGTGCATTAAACATAGGAAAAAAACTATCAATGTACAATATTGTAAACTAAAAAATCGTCTTATCTCTTATCAAAAACACCAATAGAAAACTCTACAACCTGCGACATGTGTTTACAAATTATATATTCACACAAAAGCATATATGTGTCAAACATAATAGATAATCTACAATTTGGATAAGAACAATTTAAGTTATTATATCATAATGCTATGTTTTTGTACTTAAAAGTGAAAAATTGGCATCAATCTTAATTTCAATTTAACCAAAAATGAAAAATAGGAATGCATTTTAAAACAACCTTAAAAGCATATCAATTATAGATCTGCCATGTTAATTATTTTAACTAAAGAGTGCAATACAAACAAAATGTATTGTTAGAAATTAATGCTAGAAAAAAAAAGTAAAGAACCTAAATAAAAATTAAGAAGAATAATGAAAAAAAGAAAGAAAGAAGAAATCACTTGCATTTAATTACAAACATGATAGATAGGATTTTTTTTTTTTTTTGGTAAAAAAGTTAAGATAAATATAACAATAGTTTCAGTGACATTGTTTTGAATCATATTTCAACTAAATAATATAATTATATAACAATTCATTTTATTAATTGTAATATTTATATAGCAAGGAAATCTATAGAGAAAAATGTACACTAACAACATTAAGCAATTAATGCTACAAAACAAAATAAAGGTATTAAATAAAAATTCAAGAAAAATAATAGCTATACCTCTAGGCCTATTGTAAATTATTTCCAAAAGAAATAAAAAGCAATCACCTGTATTCTATATTTACAAACATGATAAATTAGGATAATTTGAAGAAAAAAAATCAAGACAAATATTACTATAGTTTCAGTGACATTGTTTTTGAACAGTTTGTGTAAATATTTGTAGTTAAATGAATTGCAATTGCAAATATGATTTATTGTTAGTAAGTGTTTATACATTTTTTTATAAAAAAAATTGAAAAAAAATTGAAATCAAAACAAACTTAAAAACATTTGAAGTGTAAAAAAATTGTACAAACAGAATCAAATCTAAATTTTGAAATAGTTTGAACAGGAGGACGATCTAAAAACAAAATATTGAAATCAAAACAAACTGAAAAACATTTGGAAAGAACAAAAATTTTACAAACGTAATTAAATCTAATTTTTGAAATATTTTGAGCAGGAGAAGAAAAACATTTGGAGAGAACAAAAATTGTACAAACCTAATTAAATTTGATTTTTGAAATATTTGGAACAGTAAGACGATCTAGAAACAAACTGAAAAAATTTTGGAGAGAAAAAAATTGTACAAATTAAATGGAACCCTTTTTTTCTCAAGAAGCACAAAAAGAAAAAGAAAGATAAGAAAACCTTGTTGACGAAGATAATTTTATATTTGTTTGTTGTAGTCTGTGATGTTTTAAACTGTAAAGACAGTTAGTTTATCACCTTTAATGGAAGGGGAAGCCATGTTTGAGTGAAAGTGAAACAAAATATTGAAATCAAAACAAACTAAAAAACACTTGGAGAGAACCAAAAATGTACTAACGTAATTAAATCTGATTTTTGAAATATTTTGAAGAGGAGGAGAAAACCATTTGGAGAGAACAAAAATTGTACAAACGTAATGAAATCTGATTTTTGAAATATTTTGAACAGGAGGACGATCTAGAAACAAACTGAAAAACGTTTGGAGAGAAAAAAAATTGTGCAAATTAAACGAACATTTTTTTTTTCTCAAGAAGCACAAAAAGAAAAAGAAAGAGAAGAGAACCTTGTTGACGAAGATGATTTTCTTTTCTTTGTTGTCGTATGTGATGTTTTAAAATGTAAAGACGGTTAGTTTATCAAGTTTAATGGAAGGGGAAACAGTGTTTGAGTGAAAGTGTGAAACATGACAACTTTTGATTGTTTTTAACTTAAAATGACACTTGGTAACATTTTAAAACGCCACATGTTGCAATTTTATGCCCTTCTACTAAAAACTCCCCTATTATATATAGAAGATTAGATTATATATGATATTAGAGATTTGATATTAGATTATATTAGATATTAGATAACGTGGGGATAAATAATGTTTGATGGTAGTTGAGATTGAGAAAGAGGGTAGTTTGAAAAAAACACGTGTGTTTTAATTTTAAATGAAATGACACATGTCATAATATTAGCCTATTCTACTTAAAACTTTAAAAAATTCAAACGCACAGTTTCATTTAATATAATGATTTGTCAGATAAATAGAATGCCACGTGTCAAACTCTTAGACTCTCCTGTCTAAAACTCTCCTATTATATATTATATTAGATTAGATTAGATTTCTTAAATGTGTTTACATTTTACTTTACTAAATATGCAGCCTCATGTGTAAATCAGAACTTAGAACCCATGGATTGGACTGCTAAAACAGTCTTAAGGCATAAAATTTCAATTTGGATATCTCAGAATGACTGGACCAGAAATTGGAAATTGTAAATGGTACATAATATTTTGATTCCAAAACTCCAGAATTAATGAAAATCTTGCAGTAGTAACCAATGCTCAAGGAAGAGAATTAAGTAGCAAGACAAGATAACATTCATTGGGTAAAGATAGTGACTTGATTGAGAATCACAATAAAAAAATATGTGTCTCATTCATGTACAAGTATGAAATGGGAAACTCTGTGATTTTGTAATAATTTACAGATTTTTAAAAAATAAAGGCTGACTACGACCATTTTTGGGCTAGTGGTTGAAGGTGTTGAGAAGGGAAACTCTGGTTTTGACCAGATGCCTAGACAGGCATTCAAGCATTTCTTGAAGATCTAGAATGCTTGACTCCAACTTCCCCATACAGTTCTGCACATTCTCCACAGGCACGGTGTGATCAGACTTGCTTGTCTTCTGACTGATAACAAGAGATCTCAACGCCACATCTACCTTCTCAAATTCATTTGCATATGTTTCTTCATCACCTTCACATGCTCTTTTGGGGTGCACCAGCTTGGAAACCAAAAACCAGCTGCTTAACTTTGATTGCAACTTTGATCCACCGATAAACGTCAAGAGGGATTCGAATACCATTAGAGTTCCTGCTTCTACCTCTTTTAACATGCTAACCATGCCCACATATTCATTGTTCTTGTAATTGAACTTATTTTGCATTCCCTTTAAGGCCTTCTGCATTGCCTTTTTGACCACCATCCTAGAGCTCAAGTATCTTTCAACTTCCCTGGCAAGGTCTGTTTTACTGCCCCGTCTTCTGCGCAGAGTTGATTGAAATTCATCTGTGCATTCCTTTGTTTGCTGCAAGGCTTCTTTTGCAATACCGCATACTTCCAAGAGCCTGAGAGATCCATCCAACAGCTCATTAACCCATTTCTCTTGCTGCTCATGGGCTAAGGCTTGTGTGAACTGTGACGACAGGAGCAACTTATCAACACAATCATGCAAATCTTGAAGGCCATTTAATTTCTGGCATATTGAGGTAGATGATGAGGAGGTTGCTTCAGAATCTCTCAATCTGCTCAGTTGCTCATTGAATTCTGAAATGAGTGGGTGTGTTCTAGTCGGCAAGCTGTTAGAGCGAGCATGGTGACCGGATTTTCGGTTGACTGGAGAGGCAGCCATGTTTTTCTCAAACAGGAAAGAGGTCTTGCAGTTGAATGTACAATCTGTGTAGCAATTTCCCTTCCTTTGGTTGGAGTCTCCTCAATATATATTATGGGGGTGAGGGGGCAATGAAGGAATCTCAATATCAAATATCAAAGAGAAGTAACATGATTTCGATTTGATCTAAACAATCTCTCTGTGCTGTTTATGCATTGTCTCCCTCTTGCCAGCCTCCCAACTCATTATCCAATTATTTTAAGTTTATAAACATACAAGAGGAGTATCTGGATGATCTACAAGATATGTATGCAATTATTTTAAGTCTTCCTCTTCTGCTACAACAAAAGCAACATGCAGCTCCTCTATCCAGTGTGGCCTGCTTGCCCTCCCGCGAGACAAGGGGGCAACAACACCCTGTACACTTGAATAAATGACTAATGATGATCATGCTCATATATTATATCTCTGATAAACCTTCCCCATATGAAGCATCCTTCCATATTTTCTACTATTGTTATTTGCTTGTGTTAATCCTTTCCATATTCTTATTATTCGAATCATCCAGAACTTTTGTTTCTACTAACTATTGTTATTTTAATTTTACACATATTTTTGAGTTGCATCCGTAAAGTATTGCATGATTCTCCGGATGATGAGTTAAAATTAACAGTTCTTGTGATATGCATGCTAAAACGGAAGATTGTAAATACTTAATCCAACCTTAGATTCATTATTTTCTTTCTTGTCTGCTTCTCTCTGTCACAAAATATGCAGCTTCCCTTCAAAATTTAAATAGAGAATAATAGTAGAGGAGAACTTCAATGGTTTATTTCTTTTCTTTTTCCAAGCCATAAACCTTGGCAGTTGGAACAATTCATATATATTTGGAAAATCTAAGATCACAAGTCAAAATCTGTTACTTTCTGGATACAATAGTTTGACCATTATTGTATTTGCTTCCCCCTATACTTCTGTTTTCGCTTTCCCTGATGTGGACTTTATTAGTACTTCTGTACTTGTTATTCAAGGTTTATCTTCTGGAGGCAATTAAATCAGAAATATTTTGACTTGCTTGCTGCAATCAATTGCCTAGCCCTTTGCACTAGAATAAATTCCTAAGCAAAGGAAAGAAACTATTCAGAACAGCATTGACTTGTTCATAAAGAATGCTGAGTTAAACATAGAAGTCTACACGTATTTTAAGACGATGCCGGGGACAATTTATTATGATCATTAGAGGTGTGGTTGAGGATGTTCAGAAGGGACTCTCTGTTTTCAATTGAACACATGAGCAAGCACTCTAGTCATTCAAAATCTTGAATGCTAGTGAGGTCACACTCGTCTAAGCTCCTGAAAGAACTCAAGTAGTGTAGGGAGAACATTTTTGTCCCACATTAACCAGATACAAAGAGCTCAAGTAGTTTATAAGGAATCTGGCCTCCTCACTTAACAATAAATTGAGTGATGAAGAAGAGAGCTAGCCACCGCATCACGCGACACGAGAATGGACAATTGGCTTTGGGCGCTATGAGGTGCACTTTTGTGTTATTCCCTGCAAAGGGTGTTTTCTTGTTACTCCAGAAAGTGTTATTCTAGAGTAACATTTAGGCTTCGTTATATCCTGATAAAATAGGGACAAAATACGTTCTGAAAATATCGTGAGCCTTCAAGTCCCAATTTTATTTGGCCTTCATATTTTCCCTCTTAATTCCACAACATATCCAACAAAGAAGCCATTTTATCAAGAAAGACCTTGGCATTGTTGTACCTAAGTCTAAAAATTTGTCTGCCTTCCCTCAACTTTGCTCAATATATATTAATTGTGTGAGAGATGTGTGGAATCTCTTCATCAGCTCCTAACGAGTGCCAACATGACTTTGATTTGGATCCAACTATTGTGCCTGCCAATGTCTGCTCAGTGTCTCCCTGACCCAAACTGACAACAATAACCATTACAAATGGATCTGGTTCCAAGTTAGAAAGGCACACATGGAGTAACATGACTTTGATTTTATAAAACAATGCAGATAACATGTTGTGCACGAATGGAACTGAAACCTGCTCCTTAATATATGCAATTATTTATAATCTCAATGAATTATAATGGTTGTTAGAAGGCCTAAATGAAGGTATATATGAAGCCAAGAAATGAGCTTATGGGGGGAGACAAGATCACAGTGCCACTTGGTGGTATGATTTTGTTGTGTAATTTAGTCTTAGAATACAATTATAGATAGATCAGAACTTGCAAAAATTATTGGGAGAGACATGCTTACATTTTTGGGGCTGGTGTAGCTCTGTCTGAAAGGGAATGCCCTTGCAAGGAAATCTTTACTTTGCAATCACCAATATTGTGTTCCAACCCCTTTCATCCCTCAGAGTATTCCAAACAAATGCAGACAATTACCTTAAACACTTAACATGAAAGGAAGAACAAGAAATTATGAGATTATTATGGAAAAGTGAATGGTTGATGAATATGGGACACCAGATTGTAATTAAGGTAACATGTTGCACAGTTATTAATTTTGCATAATACAGCCATCTTATCTCCCAGAAATGCAGGTTGAGCTATAGATAGAATGCTTGATGCCTTTCTTGTATTGGAAGAGATAGAGTCAACGCCCCTCGTGTGTTGCATATTTTATGTTTCAGAAAATGTTTTGTGTCGTGTCGTATTACCTGTAGAGTGAAGACACTGAGGTGATTTCAGAAGTTAAAATATAGTTGGTGATAGGTTGGGGAGCTGCTGGTGGGGAGACATTGCACAAATCCAAATCCAAATCATGTGCTACTCATTGAGATTTGAAGTTAATGTGATTCCTCTTGTCTCCCACACCCTCTGATATATATTCAGTACACTCCAAGGGAAGCGAAGGCAAATTGCAAGACTCCATTGAAACATATTCAACAACTCCAAGGCCTTCTCTTTTTCTTAGCTGAAAAAAAAAATGGCTTCTTCTCCTCTAAACCAAAATTCCAACCATCATGCTCGCTCCAATAGCTTGCCTTCCAGACCACACCCTCTTATTCTACAATGCAACGAGCATTTGTGTCGATTAGGTGCTTCTGACACTACCTCTTCATCATCAACATCATCATTAAGCAGCAAACTAAGCTGCCTTCAGGATTTGCATGAGTGTGTCGAAAAGTTGCTTCAGTTGCCCCTAACTCAGCAAGCCATTGTCCAAGAAGAGCTCTTGGATGGATCTCTCAGGCTCCTCGACATTTGTAGCGCAGCCAAGGATGCCTTGATACATACAAAAGAATGCATTCGTGAACTTCAATCGATTATCCGCAGAAGACCAGCAGGCGACATGGGGCTTGAGAGGGAGGTCAGGAAATATTTGATGTCTAGAAAGGTTGTCAAAAACGCAGCCCAGAAGGCCCTGAAGGGCGCGGAAAGGAAGCGTGGCGTCAAAAACCATGAGACTCCAGCCATAGTTACAGCATTGAAAGAAGCAGAAGCAGCCACCATCAATGTGTTTGAATCCTTGTTGTCCTACATAGCCGGCTCAAAGGTTGTTCGATCAAAATCAAGCAACTGGTCGTTGGTCTCCAAGTTGGTGATCAACCCCAAAAGAGTGGCATGTGAGAATGAAGAAGCAGATGGTTCTGAAGTAGAGAAGGTGGATGCTGCATTGTACTCCATTATTGGTCAGAAAAGAAGCAAATCTGACTACACCATGCAGATTGAGAATGTCCACAACTTGCTGGCAAAATTGGAGCCAGTTGTTCAAGATCTTGAAGAAGGACTTGAGTGCCTTTTCAGGCGCTTAATCAAAACCAGAGTTTGCCTTCTCAACATCTTCAACAACTAGCCAGAATGACCGTGATTTAGTATCATGGGCATCCATTTTTGTTGTTAATTGAGCATAGGGAAAGAAAAAAAAAAAAAAAATGAAGGAAAAGATTAGTTGAACACTTGTACATGGATGAGATATATGTGTATCTGCCTCTTCTCCCAAACTAAATATACTCTTTTACAGAAATCATCTTTGCACATTACTTTTTTTTTACTATCTTCCTTGGAATTTATTTTTTATCTGCAATATATAGCATTTTCTGATTCTCCAAGTATTGGGTACCATGTAGAAATCAGCAATGAAAAAAATAAATAAATTTTGAGAAATAAAAAAGAGATATATGCCGTGCATCATCTTAGGAAATCTATCATATTTCCTAGAACCGGTGAGATGCGAAAAATAAAAAGAATGCATAAACAAGCAATTACAAAATACAGAGCCCGCAACATCCACAAAGTTTCAGCAAGATTTTACTATTTTTGAAAGAAACAGTACAGGAGCGTCAATAATACATTCTACAAAACTCCAGTCAGAAGAGACTATAAATATGGCTTCCAACTGGATCAAAACACCAAGCATCCAAAAATTTCATTTAAACCGTAGGGCTTCCAACGTCGGACCGGATTAGATACAAACCAGGTTCCACATAGCCTAGCCTAACACGTAAAACGTCCAAACTTGTCAAAGGTTAAAAAATATGAGATGAATGATATTATATTAATGGAATCTTAAATGCGCGGAAAGTTTGAAAATCCATGGCTTCAAGTTAATTCTATTGTACACATTAAAGCTGAGCTCAGCAGGATGAAAGAACTTAACCCAAAAAAAATGAACCATTTGAATAATGAGGACAACTTCTGGTGCAAACCAAAATGTTAACTCTGTTTTTTTTTTTTTTTTTTCTGAGTCAAGCCTGATGCAGCAATCCAAATTCATATCTGTCAAGATTCCAATTGTCGCAAAAGGAGATTCACATGGTAGCCACTAGCCAGCCTGATTTGTTAAGCTTTTTTACTAATATATATTCCTTATAGCATGCACAATGGATGAGCCAAATTTTTATGTAAAATGGCTCCTCAAAACTCACTTTTATCTAGTTTAGCTAATAAATTGTTAAATGCATCTACATCTGATTAGCTATATTTCTATCTATATATTGATATATTCTATTAAAATAATATTTTGTTTTAAATTTTTTATTAATTTTAATTCAAAAAACCATTTCCATGAAGAAGAAAAAAAACCAAAAACAACCAATCACCCCTTGAAAAGTGGGAAAAGATTTGGGAAAATGAAAAAACATGTGAGAGAAACAATAAAAAATAAAATGACTATCTTGAAAAGTGTTGCTATATTTAGCTCTCTTTTTTGCTCTTCCAATCAAATATCTATTTTGCATTTTTTTATTTTTTATTTTTTGGCTAATCCAATATATGGGTTTTTTACGGATTTGAAGAGTCATTTTAGATAAGAGTAACATTTAACTCTTCCATTGTGAATGCTCTAAGCAATGTTCCTGGGCTCATGTATGCATCTTCTGCCATGCTCCGTCTAGCACAACACTCTTCACAATTTGACAGACTATAATTGAATTTAGGAGAAACTTCATAAAACTCCTTGTACTTTCAAATGTTTTGAAAGTACTTTGAAGTTCAAAAACTCTTAATTAAGAGTATCAAACTTTCAATTTCTTTCAATTACCCTATTTCGTTAGAACTTTTCATTAAATCTTGTCAAAATTTTCAAAATACCCCTGTATTTTTTTATTAAAAAAAATGTAAAGATTTGAGCGTTTATTTTTTTTATAAAAAAAAAATACATATTTGCAATTTTTTTACTTTTTATAAAAAAAAATAACATAGGTATTTTGGAAATTTTAACAAAATTTAACGGAAAATCCTAAAGGAATGAGATAATTGAAAGAAATTGAAAGTTTGAAAATCTTAACTGAGAGTTTTTAAACTTTTGAGAGTAATGTCAAAATTAATGAGTAAAAGTTATGTGGATTTATGTGAAATTTTCCCTTGAATTATGTATGGTGTAAACCAGGACGAAGGAGCAACAAAAGGCAGAAAATGGAGGCCTTTCAGAAACTGCAAATTTTGTCATGATAAAGATACAGCCTAAACAAACAATCCCATAAGAGAGAAAGTGCTTCTATTACATATATGCTCATACAGACAATAACACAGAAATTGAAGGCTAAGCATTTAAGCAATGACAAAAATAAAAGTTTTGACAGAATGATGAGCTTGACCACATGTTCATCACTGATGAAAAATGAGTAATTGAATGAATTATTTATTCATTGATTGAAAGAAAATAAAAAAGTTTGCACGAACAGCAGATAGCTAGAAGGCATCACATTATTATCAGTTGTTGAAAATAATGTGATTCTGAATAACTATATGATTTCATAGATGGGATTGTGTTAAAATACTATATTATTATTATTATTATTATGACTCAGGGATTTGCATGATTGTGTTGATAATTTGCTTCCATTTCCAGAGAACATGCATGTGCAAATCGTGCATGTTTACTAATCAATCAGCATTAATAATTTTCCTGCATTATGGAAGAACATGGAGAAGTGGCATGCGCAGATCACGCCTAGCACTGGAGCAATTTGATCAATTAATTGAGCAAATTTCTCTTGAAATAATGAAGCTTCATGCGAGTGCAAATATGGAAGTCAGGATGCAAAAGCAGATATGGAGTCTGTTTGGAGACATGTATAGATATCAATGCTATGTTTGTAAACTGCTCTCGTTGTCAATGGCTCCATGGGAGCTCTATTGCACGAAAAGTAAATATAATGAGAAATGCTAGGCTTACAAAATATAAATTCTTATAATGCCATGTGTTTTAACATGATGAGAAGGAGATTAATTCATATTTTGAAAAATTCAATCATGGCCTTTAGCCAAAGCTATTTCATAACCTTTGTTGTATAGCATTTTATTTATTTATTTATTTACAAATTAGAATGCTCTTCGAAGATTTTTTTTTTTTTTTAAATACAGGTAAAGGGAAAAGGGAGAATTAAATGAAAATGCTCTTTGAAGAAGTTTGGATGTACATCTGCTTGACCTTTAGGAACACAAGGATTTGTATTTGAATTGTGCATCTATCTCTGTTTCTCTCACTCTTTTCCCATTTGCCCTAGATAGGAAGAACTTGAACCCTTCGTTTTAGTCTTAAATACAATTCTTCATCCCCTTTGTCATCCATCTTCCTTTAAAAGGAGGGACAAGATTGTCAAAAATATATATATATTAAAATTACAATTTTGCCCCTCCTTTTAAAGGAACCGACTCCTTGACCGGAAAAGGATAAGAAGGTCTCCAACCTAACCCTACCCAAAATAGTATCTTAACAGATTCCAGTTCGTTTGATAAACAATTTTGTTTCGGTTCGATAAAGAGTTTTTTTTTTAAAAGTGAAAAAGTAGGTATGTTTAATATGAAAAAAAAAAAAAAAAAATTTGTTTTGTAGTATTTTTTTATTTGAATAGTAATAAAAAGTTATTGATGTGGTGTACAAAGTAAGAAAATGTTAAAAAAAATGAAAAAGTGAGATGAATTGTCTTTGCCTTGCCTTTGCCAAATGCGTTTACCACTCACTTGAGGTCCGTCTTCATCAATCTCATTTGCTAGCTCTCTTAGCCACCTTGTAAATTTTCTTCTTCTTCAACTCACTTGAGGTCCGTCTTCATCAATCTCATTTGCTAGCTCTCTTAGCCACCTTGTAAATTTTCTTCTTCTTCAACGGTCAGAATGTGCAAAAAGCTTGATCAGAAAGTCCACATGTTCCTTAAATGTTTGTAATACATGCATTCTTCTGGCATTTGGTTAATTTGCAAAGAGACCAAAAGAAATCATACATAATCATGCAGACATTTAATTTAACATTATATGCAATCTCATTCACCAGTTGATTGTTTTTCTAAACTCCTGAATCCTGATTCTTGAGTTGGGATTGGGGGATGATGTTTTTAGGGGGCAAATTCATGCATTCATATCATCAAAACATTGTTCTGAAAAGGATTCAATCCAAAACGCATCACTAATGACGCCTAAAAGATGCCCCAATTATTTAAATCTACCCTATATTAGGCTATTAGCCTCTACAAGACTCGGATCAATTCTGATCTGATCCACTCTGGTTGAAAACCAACCCTATAACAGCAGCAAAAAGTGCACAAGGAAAATAAGCACAACTTGATTAATGACTTAAGCATCGTCAAGAGCAAGGACACCAGGGAGTGATTTCCCCTCAAGAAGCTCCAAGCTGGCACCACCTCCAGTAGAGATATGGCTCATCTTGTCAGCTAGCCCAGCCTTCTCCACGGCTGCAACAGAGTCACCTCCTCCAATGATAGTTGTCACCCCCTTGCCACTTAGCTCAGCCAGCTTCTTCGCTATTGCCTGCAAACAGAAAACAATAGCCCTCACTTCTCAGAAGCCTAACCTAACAACATTGTCTATCTGAAGGTCTAGTCTGGCAAAACATTCCCATTTCCCACATTTGAAGTGCTCAATTTACTACAGAAAATGAAATTCTCATTTAAGAAGATCTTTAAAAACACATTCAAAGGCAGTTAGTTGCAAGGACATTAAACGCTAATGGTTTTTATTTTGGGGGGAGGGGGGGTGTGATGTAGAAAAAGAACATCATTACAAAGGAAAGATCGAATCGGAAACAAGTCCCTCACATCCAAAGAAGTCAACTTGATGATAAGCCAGTTCAAAAGATTTATGCCCATGGTCATTTACTGCATCTCTGGGGCAAATGACCACCTCCAAACTAAAGGCAACAGAAGAAAACCAAAAACTTGGATGGTCAACCCATGAATGGTTCAATTAAGAGAGTTCTTTGTTGATTGGGTAGACTTCTAAAAATGCAGTTGGAGAAAGGAATGATATTGTAGTATAGATATAAAAGCTCAGCGCAAATGCGATGTTATCCATACCTCAGTTCCCGCTGCAAATTTCTCAAACTCAAACACACCCATAGGTCCATTCCAGATTACTGTTTTGGTATCATCCAGAGCTACACTGAATGTCTTGATAGAATCAGGTCCAATATCCAATCCCATCCAACCATCTGGAATAGCAGATGCTGGAACAACCTGCAAATACATAAAAGATTTTAGGACCTCTCATGCAAATTCAAATCCTTGGAGACTCGCAATCAATAGGAAATGGTGTCAGCAACAGTGTAAAAGTTATTGTCAACTAAATGAAAAGGAAAAAACAAATATATTGGTGTCTCCATTATGTTCCCCTAATTAGGAAGCATTTCACACTCCACCTTAAGGGACAGAATCAAAATTTATAAAATAAATGGCTCTTAACCTTGCTATTAGCATCAGGAGCAAATTTGTCAGCAATAACCACATCAGTCGGAAGAAGTAGAGACACCCCTTTTGACTTGGCCTTCTCCATTAGCGATTTTGCAAGATCCAACTTGTCTTCCTCCACAAGGGATGTTCCAACTGAATAACCTAGAGCCTTGTAAAAGGTAAAGATCATCCCTCCGCCCAGCAAAAGAAGATTAACCTTCTCCAACAAGGATTCTATCACTCCAATCTTGGATGACACCTTTGAACCGCCAACAATAGCAGCAAATGGCCTCTTGGGATTTGCTATGGCACCAACAAGATAGTCAAGTTCCTGAAACCACAGAACAAGTAATGGATACAAATCAACAATGCAACCAAAAGAAAAAATACCTACAAGTTTTCCATAACCAATTAGGATGCAATTCACACAACAGTTATTTTCAACTACTCATCAGTGGTTATGAGATTATCCAATTAACAATGAAGCAGGCCCATTTGAGTGACCACTATCTCAAGACTTGTGCACTTCAAGTAAAAAAAAAGGTCCAATTTTAGCTCATTATTTGTTTCATCATTTATGTCCCAGGTCAGTTAAGTTGGGCAAGCTCAGTTCAAACAAGGCTGGCTCATACTTAAACATGGGCAATTCCAATAGCCAGGATAGCCAAACAAAGCTTAATAGCCAATTAAAAGTTTTATCAATCTGTGCACCAATAATCCCAGCAGTAAACTCAAGTTTCAGCTTAGTTAAGCTTCCCACCATTAACTGCTGAGATTATAAACGAGTTGATCACTCCCTTGAAAGTTATGACCAACATACCTTCTGCATAAGGAATCCAGCAACAGATGGTTTTAAGTACTTAGCCACTCCCTCTGTGGAAGCATGGGCCCTGTGGGCAGTGCCAAAAGCATCATTCACATAGACATCTGCGAGAGAAGCTAGCTTCTTTGCAAATTCAGGGTCGTTCTTTTCTTCCTCCTTATGGAACCTCACATTCTCGAGGAGCAAAACACCACCTTCTGGAAGTCCAGCCACCAACTTCTCGACCTCCTCACCAACACAGTCATTTGCCATCTTAACCTAAAAATAAAATAAAAAAGAAAAGAGAGAAACGAAGAAATATTGAGAAAGAAAGCCTTGGCAGTAAATATCTTTGTGAGAAATGAAGCACTGGCTTTTAGATTTTAGTTAAACACATACACATGCAACACACAGTTATATATAAAAGAGTTACAAACCTCGGCTCCAAGAAGTTCAGACAGTCTGGGAACAAGAGGCTTCAAGCTGTACTTAGGTGTGACACCCTTTGGGCGGCCCTGTAAAACCACAATCCAAGTTCAAACAAATTCATGAGTTGCCAGTTGCAAAGATACAAAAAAATTAAAAATTAAAATAGGCAGAAATCCACACAATGACTTATTAGTCCAGTTGTATAATTAAAATCTACGATACCAAAAAAAAAAAAAAAAGGGAAAAGAATAATAGAAACTAAGAGAACAAAGGTTCAGACCTAGATTATTCCCAGACCCCACTGCATACTTTGCAACACTACATTTTTCACTGTCATACTTCAACACTTCAATTCTACTCACTCCAGCAAACTATCATTAGCAGGCTAAACAAATACTAGAACAGAAGAAACTTAATATTTTTTTATGAATGGGAAAATAACCAAAAGGGGCATCAATTATCTCAATCTTCAAGAGAAAATTAATTGATGTCCCCTCCTTCCGATATTTGCTTGAGTACCAGCCATGATCCACAATAAGATATCAACAATCTCAATTTACTCTACTACAGTTAGCTAGTGCCAAGCGCTAAGATTTGCCCCTACTCTTTGTCTTCAGTAAACAGGACACTAAAAGTAGCTCAATTAATTTCCTTTCATAGTTCTGATATCCTACATTATCATGTAAGGTTAATTTAATAACTCCCACCAACATGAAAAAAGAAATGAAAGAAGATTTTTACAACTTTGGTGTACTACCGGTGACCATTTCATGAAATCATTAACCCATCAAGATGAGCAACCGGAACTTCAAAAACTAAGCCATGGCAGTAAAGAAAAAGGTAAAAGTCAAAACTTCAACCAAAACAACAAACCAATGACCCCATAAAACAACAAACAGATGAGAACTAGATAAGGCCATAGCAGAAAATAGCAAAACAATGATAGAGACCAACAATGAAGATTGCATTACAACAAACAGGGACCACTTATAGAATAGTAGCTCTCATCCCCAACATCTCGATTTTCAAGAAAATCCAAGGGCCCTCATGCGACACTCATGACAGTTAAAGCCTCAAATTTTCTCTTTTAAAAAAATATATATAGCAGAAAAATAGAGCCAAATAAAGAAAGGGATCAGAAACAAGCATTTCTGAACAATCAATCACAGCAATGGCATCATTGTACGACAAATTATTGACTTCGAATGATATTTGAAACAGAATACAGTATTTCAAGGTGAATCATGTAAACTCACACAGGCTCAGGAGAGCAACAATAAAAACAAGCAAGAGAGATGTCAAAATACAAATCATAATCAGTTAACATTTATAAAAAATAAAAATAAAAAAATAAAAAACACGAGTATAACCCCTCTTATTTAAGAAGGAACATAAAACAGCAATCATAGAAATCATCATTAGTCGTAATTACCCGATTACTCATCACAAGCAGAAATCAAGGGTAAGAAAGAGCTAACTTTTCAGATCTAGATACAGTAAGTAGCATAAATAGCTTTAACACGAAATAGAAACCAAAATATATCAACCTTGATATACACGGTACGAAACAATAATAGAAGAAAATGAAAAATAAAAAATATCAACCCATAAAAATCGTCCCTCGAACAAATGGTTCATCTAAAGAACTTTTCTCTTTTACATCAAAAATGCAAAAATATAATAGAAACAAGCCCACGAAAAAAGAAAAAAAAAACAAAACAAAACAAATTTTTTCAGACTAGTCAATATTAGATTAAACTGAGACCCAAATGGATCACAATCAATGCGATCCATATAGATCTGGATGAAACCCATCCAAAAGAAACAAGCGACAAAACAAAAATCCCTACAGCCAGAAAACGAGAAGTGCAGTTGACAAAACACAAATCCACACAAACAAATCCCACGCGAAACCAAAGAGACTAAGACAAACCCAGAACTCAAATCTCCAAAACGAAAAAGACCCAGTACTTAGAAGAGTGAAAATGAGAGGAAGAATGGCATACGAGGTGGCTGGAGAGGATGACTTTGGCTCCATGACCCTGCAAGTACTTGATGGTGGGCACAGCGGCACGGATTCTAGTGTCATCGGTGATGTTGAAGTTGTCATCCAAAGGCACGTTTAGATCGACCCTCACGAACACCTTCTTCCCTTTCAAATCAGCTTCCTTCAGTGTACTCACGCTCCTCTTGGTCGCCATATCAGTCTCTTCCCTTAAACGCACACAATAAACAAAAACCGTCAACACCCAGATCAGAATTAAACTCGTAAAAAAGTTTGGTGGCCTTTTAGATTCGTGGGTCTAGGACTTACCAAGATCAAAAGACAAAATGAAATGTTTGAGAGCGTTACAAAGATCAAGTAAAGACAGGAGGCTCGAGAAGAATATATGGGGATTATGAGCGTGATCAGCAAGCATATGCCATCCGGGGAATTCTTGGCCCGGGTAATACGGGGTGGGGGCCGAGACTAAACGGTGTTCGGGCGAATCATCGGCAGTCACTGGTTTTGGGAGGATTTGGGCTTGGGCTTTCTTGCTTTCTACTTTTCTTTAAGTACGGAATAAATGTAATTCTTCACTTTTTCAAAAATAAAAAAATAAAAATTCTCCACGCCCATTTTACCCCATTTACCTAATAAAGGCCTACGTGGCATGAGTTGAATGGTGACTTAAAAAAATAAAATTGTTTACATTCTTTCATTCAGCTCATACCACCGTAACCGTGTGAAAGGAGTGTGATAAAATAGATTTAAAATATAGCATTAATCTTTAAGAAAATGTGTAAATTATCATCCAAGCTCCTTTTATCGAAGAGAAATTATAAAAATTATTTTATATTATTTTGCTCATCTCCGTATAGGTGAATTCATCATTGGATTTGTAGTACTTATATGTGGATCCCATAAATCTACCAATAAATTTGCAAAAGAAATGGTTGAACGAATAATATGTAACATGACTCTTCAACCAAAGACTTTGCATAGTCAAACCACCCTTTCACTCTTGGTCTTCTTTACCAAAATTCTCAAGAGCTGGAGAGCTCTTAAAGATGGTGGTTTAAGAGTAATTGACTTGATACTGATTATGGCATATGTTAGGGAATTGACCAAAAATGTTATAGAATGACTTGTTTGGAAAACCACTAAAACTTACTACCATATTTGCCATAATTTGATTCTTACCTTTTAGAAAACGACATAAAAGCATTCAATCTTCTAGCGGAAAAATAAAAAAATAAATAAATAAAACAAAGAAAAGCCTTCAATCTTTTCTTATTTTTTAGTTAGTAACATATGTAGAAATTTTGTATTTGTCATGTCATTTGTTTTAAAAGAAAAAGCAATGGCAATACGTCAACAACTTAGCATTGAAAATACAAATCTTTTACCTTTGGATATTAGGGACCAACTCCATTTCTCCTCCTTTTGAGAGATCAAGGCCAGATGGTTAACGGTTCTTCTAATGAAAAAAAAAAAAAAAAATAGATAAATTATGAGCCTCAAATTAGAAGGTTTTAGTGTAATATCCCTCTCCTATGTTTGCTTAAATGTCACTATTTTATTGGTAGGTAGTTAGTTATTATTGGAAGGTGGGATCGATCTATCGATGCAAGACCGATTTACCAGGGTCAAACAAAATGTAGTTCGAATGAATCCAAAACTTCCATAAGCAAATGGAAGGTTATTTAAGACACATTTATAGCATGTTTAAGATTGCGTTTGAGGGGTTTAAAAGTCATTTTAATACTCAAAAAGTTCGTTTGAAAAAAATATATATATTCGTTTAGTAAAAAAAATTAAAAGCGCTTTTAAGGGTCAAAAAAGTTATTTTTGACTTAAAAGCTCTATTTCTAGGGCGTAATCTCAAACAGGTTCTTAGAGAATCCTAGCGACCATTTGGTCGGCCAAAGCTTAAAAAATAAATAAATCAAAAAAGGACCTAGGAGAGAGAGAAAGTGATGGGAAAAGAGAGGACAAAAATGGGAAACTTTTTTGGGGGCTCTTTGCAATTCAAAACCCTAATAGGTAAATCTTTCAAACAAATCTTATATATTTGTTCTTAAAGGCATTGTCATTTCATAGAGTTTATTAGATGTGTTGGTAGGTGTGTGCGCGCCCTAATATGGATGGGTGGTTAGGAGAAGGATCTTCTCCGTTTCGTTTGAAATGGAAAGGAACTGATTGTTAAAATTGATGAGTAAACTGAATGAAGAGAATCCTATTACGGGTGGTTATGGGTATAAAATCAAGAAATGGTCCAAGCTTTGGTTGAAAAACTTTTGGTGCTACTATAACAGTGAGATTATAAAGTTAGAAACTTAGGAAAAATACATTTTACTCCCAAAGTCTCACCACATTTGCAATTTGGTCTCTAATGTTTAAAAATTGACAATGTACCCCAACAAAATATCAAAAATTCGCAATGTGACACATCCGTCAATAATTTTTGTTAGAGATAACGGAAATTATTGAAAAGACCTAATTGCCCTTATATTAAAAAAAAAAAAAAAAAAAAAAGGTGCGGCCACCCCCCTTTGGCCATTTGGCCCCTTGGGGGGTGGCCTAACCACTTCCATGGGCCGTGGGCTGGCTTGCCACCCCCAATCAGGCCAAACCATCCCCCAAATGGCCAAAGCCACCCCATTTTTTTATTTTGGTTTTTTTAATTGGGGGTGTTTTTGATATTTCATCAAAAAATATGGGGCAATTTTGGAAAGTAGAGACAAAAAATTGTATGTGCACTGCATGTGCTAAAATTAGACGGGAATAGATAATGGATAGGTCACATTGCAAATTTTTGATACTTTATAGGGGTACATCATCCATTTTTAAACATTGAAGAATAAATTACAAGTTTGGTGGAACTTTTGGAGGGTAAAGTGCATTTTTCCCCATAAACTTTATGTTTGTAATGCAAAAGGCAATATTTAGGTGAATTCAAAAAAGAAAAAGAAAAAAAAGAATTGAAATATATCTCCCAAAAAAATAGGTTTGAATGTTTCTCTTTTTTAGCGTAGTAAAAAAAAAATGCAAGTTCGAAAAGTACATATGTTTTACCAAGAATTATATATATATTAGTCTATTTAACCTATATAAGGTCAGTAGGATACTAGATCCAAGTATGCTCTTATGCCTTAATGTCCATTTATCTCTTTCGTTTTCCCCTTTATACTTTGTTAACTTAAGTATTAGAGGTAACGCTGTAGGGATCCCAAATCAAGGACTAGGCGTGAATGGTCACCGATTAATTTTCTACATCAACAATTTTCTTTCTTTTAGCTTGAGTGGAATGGAGTGTCACCAAATTTTCATTTGCATTGGTAATTATGCAATTGTTGTTTTTTTTTTTTTTTATAATCATGCAATTGTTGTTAGTGTAGCCAAGGTCTTACAATTATTTTCGAATTGTTGAGATGCCGTTCCTCCACATTTCATCAAGTAGTCATGATATCGACATAAACATTCATAGACAATTATGAGATGAATCCGAGTATCATTAAAAAAAAAAAAAATCAAGTTATGTAATGTATATAACATATGTATTTTCTTTGAATCTTGTTTTAAGTATTTTTGTATTTTCTCTAATGAATAATTGTAAGTCTATATAACAATTGAGACAAAATCTATTATCTTATTCACTTTACTTTATTACATCACCTCGTGTAAAAATTACAAAAAGATTATTGAAATTTTCAAGTCAAATAAACTACACAAAAAATAAGAAAATGCTTATATGTATGTCTTTCTTATCGTTCTATTTCATTGAAAACTTTATGAGATGAAAGGACCACTGCATTCATTGTTCATAGTCAAACTCCTTTTCATATATATATATATTTTTTTCTTCTTCTTCAAGTTTGATAAAGCTTACTAATGGACAAGTCCAAAGTGTCATACAAGTTTGTGGTTGGTTATTGAAATTTGTGACTTCTTGTTGCTTAACTCTGAAACCCTTTATTGGCTCATAGTTGTTCAAATTTCGAACTACATTTCTAGCTGTTTATGTTTATTTTACCGCTGTTAATGATCACTCGGTCAAGGCCCCCAAGGGAGAAAGATATTTATGTGGTAAAGACTAAAGACCCGAATTTATTTATTTTTTTGTTGATTTGGTTTAAATAGAGAATTTCAGATCATATTTACTACCCAACTTGCAAACCAAATAAATTATTATTTAAAAAAAAAAAAAAAAAAAAGCGCCTTGCATTTTAACCTACTTAATCAACCCATATCATACGGAGATTAATTGGGTTGAACTCGAGAGCCCAAGAGTTTTTTAGTCCCACATCGATTCCAGAAGTCGATTTTTGTTGCTTTATATACCACAAGCTAGCATAAATCCTATGATCACCACGAGATGAGAAAAGTCCCGGGCGAGGACCGAAGAAATTCTTGGCAGTTGACACCTACGCATACTCTTTATGTGTGGTAAAAATTGCAAGTGTTCTTAAATGTGATTGAGCCATAATTTTTTTTTTAATGATCTCCGCCTTATGAGGCGTGGTCTCGAATCAATTGAGTTACTTCTTAGCCATAACTTGATCTTGCCCCATCACAACATGAATAGTAATAGTAGGGATGAGATTAACAATTTTAAATGGTCTCAAAGTAAATCCCACATGTGGTTGAGCAAATCCTAGAGCAAGATTGTGACTTTCACAATGAAAATTCTCAAGCCTAATTATCATTAGATGTCTTTAAAGAGGGTTTGCGCCATAATAATAATATATTATTATTATTATTATTATTAGCAATATTTAATGTTACGTGCACTGCCCCTGTTATATAGGTTAATAGAGGTTTGGTGGTTCCTTTAGAAAAAGAATGATGCAACTGACGGCAACTAACAGAACGTCAGTCAGGCATGCAATGAGCAGCTTATATTTGGTTACCAACGATTATTTTACACACAAATCACGTCATCCAATTATCTTATATATATATATATATATCCCAATAAGCTCAAGGTCAATGCAGTAGATACATGGTTTGAGTTGTTTAATAGTTGTGCTGGAGCTGACCTCAAGAAGCCCGTGAAAACATGTCACGCTTGAGAGGTGATCACCTTCAATTTAATATATCTGCAATGGCTTCAGTTTAACTCGAGAGCCTTCTAAAACCAAACTATCTTCTGAATATGATTTCTAAATGGCCATAACTACGATGATGATAAAGAAGATGAAGAAGAAGAAGAAGTAAGATTTTGATTATTATGTACATGAAAGGTGAGAAATAAAAAAAAAAAAAAAAATCCCTTTCAGAAAAAGGTTAGTGTCTAAAGGACAACGCAGGCCTCTCATTCCTGTGGTCAAGGATTATACAGCTTTGCTCTCCACATCTTTCCTATCATTCTCATCTTTGAAAGTTTTAGGGTGAAACTACTGGTCGAGAGAGAAAGAAAAGATAGGGATACAAATACCCACCTACAGCTAAAAAAAAAAAAAACCTTTTAAACTTTTACGCGTTTTGAAAGTATCTCAGAAGTTCAAAAACTCTCAATTAAGGGTATTAAACTTTCAATTTCTTTTAATTACCCCATTATGTTATGATTTTTCTTTAAATATTGTCAAAAATCTCAAAATAACCATGTTTTTTAATTATAAAAAATTGTAAAGATTTATGAATTTTTCTTTTTTTAAAAAAAAATAAAAAAACATCTTTGCAACATTTTTTTATTAAAAAAAAAAAAAAAAAGATGAGTATTTTGAGAATTTTGATCAAATTTAACAGAAAATCCTAACGGAAGAATTCGATACCCTTAACTGAAAGTAACGAGTAGAAGTTCAAGGAGATTTTTTGAAGTTTTCCCAAAATCAGTGCCTTTGCAAATGTTAAGCTACCAACCGATCCAACAGAAAGTTTTGCTGAAAAGTTTGTACAGAAATAATGCTGAAAAGGAGTATATGCTAAAAACAGGTAATGGGAAAAGGACCAATTTATTACATTGTTTGTATGACTCACCCTGCCCAATCTTACAACCTGTTCTGGCAAATATGAAAAAGGGCCTGAGAGACTGAATTCGACCTTACATCAAAGAGAACATAAATGAACATTTACAGCAACTCATATCTTCCTAGGACACTTTCATTTCTCGTTTACATCCTCCAAATAAAAAACATTAACACAGGGATGGGGAAAAAAAATCAAATTAAAATTGTCTTACATTTATTACTTATCAAAAAAAAAAAAAAAATTTGTCTTACACAGCAACAGGTGTGGCTTCATCAAGTGCAAGAACACCAGGAAGCTCTTTGCCTTCCAGCAATTCCAAACTTGCACCACCACCAGTTGAAATGTGGCTCATCACACTAGCAACCCCTACTTTCTCTACTGCTGCAACAGAATCTCCACCTCCAATGATTGTTGTCACTCCCTTCCCGCTGAGATCTGCTAGCTTCTTTGCAATAGACTGCAAGCACAGGGTACAACTTCAGTTCACTATCTATTCATCTACAAACAAAGAGGTAGTACTTGCAATGGCCAACCATCTGCAGATGTCCCTAAGCAACCCTATAAGATGCTCGGGTATTTCAAATCGGCCAAGATCCGGATAACGGCTACCTAGTAAACCACTTCAGGTAGCTGTTTGTTTCTGATGTAATTTTACACATACAAGCAACAGAGCTGGTTAAGTGGGTACTCAGCCATATGGACTTTGTTAAGCCATGTTTGTCCACAGACAAGTGGATAAAGATCTGGGTTTTGTACAGAGTTTCAAAGACAGTGTAGGTCTGTATATGGTAAGTTAGGGGTCGAACTGCCCGTTACCATCCCTATATGCAAATTATGTCTAACCAAAAAATATCTGATGTATGCATACCGTAATTAAAAAAAAAAAAAATGTTAAAAAACAAGAACTGCAACTTATAAAAATGAATACCACACAACAATTCTTGCATACCTCTGTTCCAACTGCAAACTTTTCAAACTCGAACACTCCCATTGGTCCATTCCAGATGACAGTTTTAGTAGTTTCCAAAGCATCATTGAATGTCTTAATGGAATCTGGTCCAATATCCAATCCCATCCAGCCATCAGGGATGCCAGAAGCTGGCACAATCTGCAATGACAAAGGCAATCTTTTATTCCTTACCCACAAAATGCCATTAAGTCAGAGATATCATTAATTAGAAAAATAATCATCAATAATGACATCAAGTATTGTGTAGATCAAAGTCGACATTAGTTTCAATGAACCAAAGTTAACGAGGTTTATTTTGCTTGCAGTCTAGCATTGCAGTCATCAGAATGTGCAAAAAATAATAATAAAATAAAATTCTGATGAACAAACTTTGTAAGAGGAGATTAGAAAACAAACCTTGCTGTTAGCATCAGGAGCAAACTTGTCTGCAATTACCACATCGGTGGGTAACAAAAGAGAAACTCCCTTTGCCTTGGCCTTCGCAATGAGTGTCGTAGCAAGATCTAGCTTATCTTCCTCTACCAGGGAAGAACCCACTGAGATACCCTGTGCCTTGTAAAATGTGAAGATCATTCCTCCACCAAGAAGTAGGATATCAACCTTTTCTAGGAGTGACTCGATAACTCCAATCTTGGATGAAACCTTTGAGCCACCCACAATGGCAGCAAATGGCCTCTTTGGGCTTGATACTGCCCCAACAAGATAGTCAAGTTCCTAAAACGAGAAAAGATAATAGTAAGTAATAATTTAATCATACTGTGAGTACAAGTCAATCGCAAATTCATGTAAGACTGAAGAAAAAAATAAAACTCTAGCACTTTCATATTTGATAAACAAGCCTCCACGATTCCTCCTAATGAAATGATTGATAATCCATCTAAACCAATCATAGCTTTCAAGAACTACAAATATATTACAAAATGCACAGGAAGGAAGCATTGATTCTTTCCAGATATCCACCGTTACTTGAGCGTTCGTCCATTCATGCAAACTGAGTTACTGACAGATATGGGTTCTAGATCAGCTACCATCAGCTAATTAAGGATCAAGAAAGATATGAAATCAGTCATACGTGGCAAACTTCTTTTAAAGTGAAAACCCCACCTTCTGCAATAGGAAACCAGCAACAGATGGCTTCAAGAATTTCGTAACCCCTTCAGTTGATGCATGCGCTCTATGTGCAGTCCCAAATGCATCATTCACATAAAGATCTGCTAAAGAGGCAAGCTTCTTTGCAAACTCAGGGTCATTCTTTTCTTCCTCCTTGTAAAATCTCACATTTTCAAGAAGAAGAACACTGCCGTCAGGAAGTGAAGCCACCAACTTTTCTACCTCTGGACCAATAACGTCATCCGCCTTCACAACCTGTTCAGTCATCACAAACAAATAACAGATGAATTCCCAGATATTGGTCACAAGCCACCAAATAGTGACAACCCTTTTTGTATTTGTTTCTTTTCCTTCTACATTCCTGAAGGCAAGGATCTACCTGAATGCCAAGTAGTTCAGACAGCCGAGGTACAAGAGGTGCCAAGCTAAATTTTGGAGTAACACCCTTTGGTCGTCCCTGAAAAATCAATGAAATAAACATTAATCTAGCTCATCAAACTATAAGAACTAAGCAGTCCTTGAGTGGCAGAGATAAGAATGTGGGCCCAATTTGTTTCAACAAATAACCACTTCGAAAACATTATCTACCTTTGAGTGAGAAATCATGAAAACAATGTCAAATTTATAAAGTATCTAAATATATCGGCAATAAGAGATTAATGTACATGTCGTCAATTAATTGCATACCAAACTTCTAGTCTAGTGTTAAAACCCCCAGAGAAGTAGAGCACTAACAGAATATACATTGCATTATTCTCAATTACCATTAGGAAAGAAAAAACTTAAGTTCCAATGACTCCAAAAAGTTAATCAAAGAGACAAAATATATTGGCAATAACTAAAACACAGAAATGCTCATAAACGCACGATCAACAAAAAAAAAATGATCAGCATTCACTATGATCCAAAACCACAAAACCATTCCTCAAATCTCAAAAACCCTCTATTAACTACTTGGAAAACCCAATCCAGCAAAGGCTAAAACATAGTTATTCACAAACCCAAAATTATCAAGAACCAACAAAATACAATATATCATATATGAAGAAAGCCCGATTCAGCAAAGACTAAAAAAATAAAGCTTACTAGCAAACCCACAACATAAGGAACCATCGAAATTCACTACATGATCAAAACCCAATTCAGCAAAGACTTGAAAAAAGATACAGATAAACCCGCAATCACAAAGGAACCATCAAAACCCACGATATGATTAAAACCCAGAAACCAAAACCTCAAAATCTCCAAAGCCCACATACCAAATGGCTGGAAAGAATGACTTTAGCCCCATTCTGAATCAAATGCTTGATTGTTGGTACCGCAGCCCGAATCCTTGTATCATCAGTGATAACCTGGCTGTCATTCAGAGGCACATTCAAGTCAGCCCTCACAAACACCTTCTTCCCCTTCAAGTCCGCGGAGGTCAAGTCCCCAACACTCTTCTTGGCCATGGACACCACGCCTCTCACTGCCTTACTATTGAATGATCGCACTTTGGAGGCCACTCTGAGAGCGAAGAGAGGGTCGACAGCGGAGAAGCCGAGGCGGCTCAGGCTGGAGGAGCGAAGGGAGATGGAAGAGGATGAGGAGGTGGGGGAGAGGTGAAGGAGGGACGAGCGGGTGAGAGTGGTGGAAGAGGAAGTGGTGGTGGGCAGGAAAGAGAGGGTTGTGGGTGCGGTGGCCGAGGCCATTGCTGAGTGTTTGTGATGTGGCTCAGAGAGAGCGAGGGAGAGAGTGTGTTGGTAGAGTGAGGGGCCTATGGGGATGTGAGAAATGGGGTGGTTTTGATTGGGAACAGGCTCAGAGAGAGTAGCGGAGAGAGAGAGATGTGGACGTGAAGAAGGAACGGGAATGATTGGGCAATGTGTGGATTTCTCTTATCGTTGGGGAGAGGTTGAAGATGTTCGATGCTTTTGAGATTGTGCTTCAACGCATCCTCTACATACAGCATGGGTTCTTTTGGACTTTCTCATTTGACTGTTGCATTTTCATCTCCTTTAGCTTTTTTGGATATCACTTTTTTTTCTTTGTTTCTTTTTCTCTATTTTGACTTTTTAAAATATTAATAAATTACTCTCGGCATAAAATACTCAAAATACTTTTACTTTTATGTCACATTAAAAAAATTAAAACAAAATATAAAAATTACTTCCTTAAAAACATTAGCAAACAAAACCTTATTTTTTTCCAATTAACTTTTAATCGCTCAACTACATATTTTTCTGCTGCCTCAATTTGAATTGTTCGCGTTGTCTTGTGCTAAGTGGTAGTGCATAAACAAGATGGTTATTAATCGTTAATAATTGCTAACCGTATAACTATATTCAAATAACCACCTATGCCTGTTGCGATTACTAGTTATAAGTATTGAGATAAGCTGTTAATAATTACCCGATAACCGGTTTATAATATATATATATATATATATATATATATATATATGAGTTTTTTAATATATCAAATATTATTTGCTCAAGTTTTTTATATTTGACAAATAGTCACATAGTGGTGGGTTCATGTGGAGATAAGGGACTTGATCTCCCAAATGTTTCGATATTTTTATACTTTTAATAATTTAATGATATTTAGAAGTCATCCCTACCAAAAAAAAAAAACTATTAAATTATTATTATACATCATTGATGTAAATATAGTCACAGACAATAACTAAGCACCACTAAATATATACCATGTAAATTATTTAAAATTCTTCCCAAATAAATCAAAATTTTATGTAATAAATTATGAACACGTATTTTTTATTTAAAATAAAAAAATATCATTAAAATTTAGCAAATATCAAGCATAAAAATGTCAAGAAAAACAACTAAAATAGTGCAACAATTTTATCGCTAAAAATTTATTAGTGTTTTGATTCTTTATGAAAAGCGGTTATCGGTTTATAACCAGCCTTCAATAACCGCCTGTTGCAGTTAACCGCTAACTGACCTAGCAGTTGCGGTTATTTATAAAAAAAAAAACCATATGTATGTGTTCTCCAAAGGTTGTAGACTCACAACTACATAATGTATTTAGAAAGTTTTCATAATTACAATGTTTACTTTATCAATTACAACATTGTTGAGGTGCAATAATGTTGCTCTCTCACTTGGACAACTTTTATAATATGCCTTACAATGTGCGATTTCAAATGACATAAAATGTTTTAGTTTTTTTCACTGGACACCGATTAGTTTTCAGATGAAATGGTCAAAAGCTCAATCTAACAAATAGTATCATATCCAAGGTCATGGGTTTAAGTCACGAGAGCGTCATGTTGAGGGAGGGATTGTTGAGGTGCAACAATGCACTACTCTGCTTACTTAGACGGCTATTAGAACATGCCTTGTACAGTGCAATTTCAAATGGCATAAAAGGCTTTGACTTCCCTCACTAGACACCAATTGGTTTTCAAAAGAAATTGTCAAAGGCTTAATCCAACAAATATGTTTTTAAAAGAAAAGCTTAACTAAAGCAAAACAACGTTTCCAAATAGCAAGAATAAACCTAAGCAAGAGGAAAGGCTAGCCAAAATTAAAGCTTACAACGACTAAGCTACAAGAATCAAGCGAATCTCAAATGAAAAGGGCGCAGGTTACCCCAACAAGTCAAAGAAGCACGTTCACCAACCAAAGAGCTCACTCAACCTCACCAACACTCACAAAAACAAACCAACAAACATAATCTCCCCAAGGCTTCAATTAAAGAGAATGTATGAATGAGGCAATGAATGAATGTAAATGCATCGTAATGATTGATTTGTTTGTGTTTTATGATCATATTTCTTTAAATCTCTCGGCTCTTAGCCTACTTACGTATGTGATTTCTTCCCACTTTTGAGATTTACCTGTTTGGTATTGGCAACTCTACCGCTCCGGCTTAATTATATATTAGGCTACATTGCAAATGTTTAAACATAGGAAGTCAAATTGCAAATCAAATGAAACTTTGAGGGTAAAGTGTATATTTTTTTTTTTTTTTTAAGCAGCCAAAAATTCTTCATACTGCTATACTCGCTAGTATTGGGTCCAAGTTTTTTTTTTTTTACTGATGTCTGCGCATAAATATCTTAGTTTCAAAAATTATGATGAATTCTAAGAGCATTCCCATCAAGTTCTTCATTTTTATTGTTCTCTAAATTTTTAACAAAATTCATAAAAAAAAAAATTATTTATCAAACTATTTATTTAAAGTTAAAGGATTAAATACCTTATTCGCGCACGTGGTTTAACTTCTTTATTTTTTAACCCTTATAATTTACTTTTTATCACCGGAGATTCATCTAATTTGCTTAAAGATGGAGATTGTCTCTCCGTCAGAATTCCATCCAAAATTTGGTAAAATGTCACATCAACGCTAATTACAGTTTGACATGTGTCCATATAATTAATTAATTAAAAAATAATTTTAAAATATTAAAAAATTATTATTAATTAAATGTTTTTAAAAATTAAATTTAAAAAAAAAAGTTGGGGTGGAGCCACCCTTGGCCAGTTGGGTGTAGCCAATGGAAAGGAATCTTCTGGTTCGGCGGGGACTCATTGGCCGTGAAAACCCGACCCACCAAGCTGGTCCGAGGTGATAGCAAGTTCTTTCGTGATCTGTTGCTTCTCTTCAACAATGCCATTGTCTTCTTTGGCAAGAAGACGATGCCATGGCCAAAGAGCTTCGAGGAATTGTTCTTAAAGAAATGGCCCGCAAAGCCCTCAAGCCGGATCCAGCGCCAAAAGAACAAAAGTCGGTGCCTTCTGTGCCCAAGTGCGTGAAATCGGATCCAAAACCATCGGCTTCTTTGCTACTTAAAACGAAATATCCGACTCATAAAGCATTTCTTGACTCTCTGCTCCACAAGTCAGGCGCCTATTCCTCAGGGGCTTTCCAGTGAGTACAGCCTCAGACTTCAACGACATCGTTGAGGCCTTTGGTTTCGAAGAGCTCCCCTACGTGGGCGGAGCCGCACCTCGGACCAGCTTGGTGGGTCGGGTTTTCATGGCCAATGAGTCCCCGCCGGACCAGAAGATTCCTTCTTATGGCCAAAGAGGGTGGCAAGCCATCCTAAGTGGCCACAAGGCGGCTATGACCACCCTAATTTTATTTTTTAAAATTTAATTAAATATAATTTTTTAATATTTTTAATTAATTAATTATATGGACAGATGTCAAACTGTGATCAATATTGACGTGGCATTTCGTTAAATTTTGGACAAAATTCTGACGGAGAGATCATCTATATTTTTAGACAAACTAGAAAAACCTTCTATAATAAAAAGTAAACTCTAAAAGTTAAAAAATAAAGAAATTAGTGGTGAATAAAGTATTTAACCCAAAAGTTTAATTTAACATTTGTTATAACTCATTTCCAAATATAAAAACACCAAAAGCAAAAGTCATTTATTTTTTAATGTTATTTTGGTCGTTGAAACTTGGGACCGGGGCTGGCATTTTGGTAAATCTTTCATATGAAATAAAAGTAAGTGAGTTTCATGAAAATTATATTTATTAATTAAAAATAAATATTTAGTTAAAATAGAAAAATATTTAAAGAGTTTAATATTTGGTAGTTTTAAAAGTTAAATAAAAATAATTACATTTTCAAAGTTAAATTCAGATAAATTTAAAACAGCTGGGTGAGAATGCTATAGTCTACGAACCTCAAAAATTATGACGTGGCAAAATTTGTTTTTTATGTTCTATGAAGCTCAAAAATTATGATAACAAGAGCGAGCTCAATCTCGATGGTCTCTCATGGCTCTCAGTCTCACTTCTCTAAAGCCCAAACCTTTCCCACACTTTCTCTCCCCCAAACTTTCTTTTCTTTTCCTCCAAACACCCCCTCGCATTAATACAAGAACCAAGCCCTTCTTTTTCTTCTCCACCAGAGCGAGAGCAGCCCTTCGGGAATGGCGGGAGTATGAGGAGGCAGTGAAGCGCAAGGACCTCGCTGGGGCTCTCGGGTTCTTGAAATCCATCGAGAACAACCCAATTGAGAGCGTTAATGGGTCTGCCTCGGCCGAGTCGGCTCGGTCCCGACTCGCCGAGTTGGGCCTTGCTGGGTACGAGAGGGACTGGGAGGTCCTGGACACGTGTCTGAATGCGGATGATATGAAGCTTGTAGGAAGCGCTTATGTGTTCCTCAAGGATAGGGGTTTCTTGCCCAGTTTTGGGAAATGCAGGAATATTGGTAAATCTTTTTATATATATTTGTATGTATTGTATTGCAAATTTACTAAAATTTGTTGAGAATTTATTGCAAGTTGAATGTTTTTCTTCCCATTTTAATAATATCTTTGGTATCCACTTGATAAGATGGCAGCCCAGTTGTGAATTCGTGTAATAGGTTGAACATTTGTTGCAAGAAGTTCTTCTTCGTTTTAGTGTTAATCTTTGGTAATTTTTAGTACCAATTTGTTAATTCTACATGATGTTTTTATTCCTGCTTTGAAGTGAGAAAGTTTTGACCTTTTATATCTGTTGCCAATATTGGGTGCTTAGGCTATTGACTTGTGTGAAAGTATGCTATTCTTTAATCAATCTTGAAGTAAAGCCCGCAGTTTAGTCTTGTAAGTAGACTTGTGATGTCTTCTAATTTTGAAGGCAAGGCCCATGGTGGGGGTTAGCGGAAACCAGTGTAAGGTTAGTAATAACATTGAGCATACCCTTCGAAACAACATTAGGGTGTCACTGCTTCCCTGTCACAATAGGTGGAAATCTACAATGTTACGGCTTACCTGTTTGTATGTCATCAAAGGTGGACTTGTCAGAAAGAGTTTGGGAAGCTATTACTTTTCTGCAATCATCTATTTCTGTGTATCTGACCGGAAGAGTATAATATTTACTACTAGTACTGTTACTGGTTCTGGTCCTCCTACCTTTGTTATTTATTGCGGATACAGCCTTTTGTTTTTCACTGTTTATATGAAGTTTCTATTCTATTTCATTGGCTAGCAACTTTCTCTTATTCATGGTCCTCCTCTCATCATTCAATTATGCATATTAGGAACAGTTATGTAGGATCCAGCTTATGTTCAAAGAGTCACCCTTTTTTATTATGTTGGAAGAGTTTCCAAAGGGTTGTACAAGTAGTTGAAACTAATATTCTCTTATTTCATCTGTGTGGTGATACCATTGCACTTATGCCAATTTGCCAATAGTCTTTGGACTCATGGGTTCAACTACATACTAATGCATGGGCTGTGTTTACGTATAAAATAAAGTTTCTGTAATTACTTAAAGCAAGTTCTTGGTTACAAAATGATAATTTTTTTACGTCATTGTTTGAGCCTTGATGGAGGTGTTAAAACTTTTTTTTTCCTTTAACTAAATGCTTACCTCACTTTATTTTCTATGTGTTTACCTTCTGCAGTGTTGGAGGGACCAAGAAAGATTACACCGACTGTATTGAAGTCTTCAACAGGTTTAGAAGGTGTGTTTTATATTCTCTCATTGACTGAAGTTATTTACATTTTTAGAACTCTTTGCTACTGTGAAGTACATAAATTTAAGGGTTAAATGATCGTTAAACCCCCCCCCCCCCGCCCCACCGGTTTGACTACTGTACAAACGCTTACCTCGGTTTTAATTCGCGTCGTAAATGGTACCTCACTTAAAGTTAAAAACGAAGATGGTCTCTTCGTCCATCTTCTGTCACAAAATTGACGGAAATCTACATCAGTGTCCTTCAAAGCATGACACATGTCCCATGGCTTATTGATATTATTTAAAAATTGAAAAAAACAAATTGAAAACATTAAAAAAAAAAAAAATGGTAATGCAAACCTGTGAACCTCCTTACCCTGCAAACATGCATCCATGGAAGCACAAGCTAGAAGAATATTCACAATGCTAACAGCATCCGGGCAGATTCCACGATTATCAGTCATTCTATCAAACATTTTGAGTGCATTCTTGGCATCACCACCTTGTACATCAGCAACCACAACTGAATTCCACAAAACCACATCACGTAGCACGCTCTCGAACAAATCATCAAACACCTGGCGTGCCTCATGCAATGCACCACACATTCCATACAACCCATTTGTGCACACCACGGCATAGATCGAAGCGCCTCGACGAAATGACTGAAGTTTGCCACAAGCTTTGAGGACAAAAGGGAAGGTGTAGTGGTCAAGCCTCCACCCAATTCTCTGCATTCCTCTATACAAACCAACCAAGTCTCTGCATTCCACTAGAACACAGTGAAATGTGACGAAGTAAGGTGCTTGAGTAATGAAACAGCCTGCCCAGGAGCGTCGTAGGCTATGTAGGTGTGGATGAGGTGCGCTGTTCACGGTCGCCAAGAAGGACGTCTATCTGAGCCTTCTTTGTATGCATCCAACATTGATTCTTCCTCTCTCTGATTTTAACTTTATCAAGAATTCATGTTTCTCATTTCACCCAAATTGGCCACATCCACCACCAAAAACAACACCCTTAGAAAATCACATATCAATTTTTTTTAGAGAAGTAATAAACCAATTTCATTCAAAGTGTAAGGCGACCCTAAGTACATAGGAAGTATACAAAAGGAACCACCAAACTAGCGCAAGGGCAAAACGATCAAGGAAGCAACTATAACTAATCAACAAAGGAGACACATACGCTGTTGTCCATTGATACAAAGTTTCATAGAACAAAGATAAAATTTCTCCTAGCATCCTCTCTTTGTCCTCAAAAAATCTATCGTTCATTTCCTTCCATACACACCAAATAGAGGCACATCGGCACCATTTCCACACTGCAGCACTCCTGGCTTGCCAAAGGACCACCAATAGTTGAATTAGTCTACAACACATCTAGGCATAACCCAAAACATCCCAAAACGACTGGAAAAAGCACTCCAAATGGTAGATGCCACATCACAATGGAGAAGAAGGTGATCTCCAAACTCCTTATTACTCTCGCACATGCAACATCTATCTATCACGATGATGTGCTTCCTCCTAAGATTATCCAAGGTGAGGATCTTGCCTAGAGCCGCCAACCACCCAAAGAATGCCACCCTCAAAGGAGCCTGGGTCTGCCATACACTCTTCCAAGGGAAGTGGCTGCCTAGGTCCGCCCTCTAAGAAAATCACAAATCAATTGGAACCCCAAAACACCCAATCAGCCAATATTTAAACCCTAAATCAATTTCAAAATAGAGAAGGAAACTCATTGATTTCTTTGGTATTGGGGATGGTCGAACCACCCTTGGATCATTGGGTGGTTCAAGCCACCCCACCCTTTTTCTTATACTTTTTCAAATTTTTAATTTTTTTTTAATCTTTTCAAGTTTTTTCCAAAGTTTTTAATATTTAAATAATATCAATAAGCCATGAGACAGGTGTCATGTTCTGAAGGACATTGATGTGTACTTCCGTCAATTTTATTGACCGAAGATGGAAAGATGGATGGACCATCTCCATCTTTAGCTTTAAGTAAGGTACCATCTACGATACAAATTGAAATCTATGTGGGCGTTTGTAAATTAGTTAAACCATTGGGGGGTAATGAGCATTTAACGCTATCTTCCTCAAATGGGTCTTGATCTGTTCTTCTTTCTGTTTTTTTATTCTTATTTATTTTTATTTATTTTATTTATTTTTATTTTATTTTTTATATCCAGTGTCTAAACTTTCTCCAAAGAAGTGGGGTGTTTCAGGAAGCTCCCAGGCTGTTTTAGTTGCTTTTCTTGGTGGGGTATCTTTTCTTATTTCTGAAGGGATCGATATCAGGCCTAACCTTGCAGTAATATTGGGGCTTGCCTTCATAGACTCTATTTTCCTTGGTGGCTGCTGTTTAGCTCAAATCTCAAGTTACTGGCCTCCAAATAGGCGCCGGATTCTAGTTCATGAAGCAGGGCATCTCCTGATAGGTAAACCCTACTTTTATCTGATAGTTGGTACTTTAAAATTGATATAAAGTTCCTTATAGCAATACCCAATAACTTAATCTTCTGACTACATTTGTTTCCTCAAGAATTATGCATTGCTACATGTATGATCTCACAAGGATTGTCTGGGTGAAAATGCAGCTTACCTTATGGGTTGCCCAATTCGTGGAGTGATTTTAGACCCAATTGTTGCAATGCAAATGGGCATTCAAGGGCAGGTAATTTGTTCTCTTCTGTGCTTCATATTGCATTTCGCCTGGTCCTGTAATCAAGATTTGAAGTATTTACACTATTACATGCTTAGTTGTTTATGCATGATGTTACCATTTCATATCTTTTTCTTTTGTTTTTTTTCTTGGGGTTGCCTGCCTGCCCCAGGAAGAAAGGGGGGTGTTGAACTTGTCAAGTCACTGAGATATGCAATACTTATGCTTGTGTGTATCCATGATTATTGTTATCTTTTCCTTTAAAACCTGAATGAGAAACACTTCCACCAAGAGATTAAAAAATGTATAAAAATACCTGCTGAGATGTAAGTCTAAATAACCAAAAACATGTTTTCCTCCCTTAGAACATTCTCAAAAGTACAAAAAAGTGAGAAAATATTGAAGGGACGAAGAAACGCTTCTCGGTGTGTGTTTCCCCGGGAGGCTGAGGGTGTGAGTTTAGGCTTTAGATGGAATGCCTGGCCCCTGCAGTGGAATATCTGTACATGAGAGATTTTTTTAACTACTTTTACCTCCTCAATATCCATATTTTAATTGAATGTTTTATTTTTTTTTGTTTTTACTGTCTCACATTTGAAATTTATATCTCATACCACCCTTGAAGTTGTTTTTCACTCACTGTGTTCTTTGATGGGCATGCTTCTTTTTATGGAAGCACCCATTGTGTTAGATGTGCTTTACCTGTTGATGGATAGGAATGATAGGACAGACTGTTCTTAGTTCAATAAATATTAATTCTCATCCTATAGGCAGGATATTTCTTGGTTGGATTAGGGGTGGCTTCTGCCCAGTGGTTAAAGTCTTAAAGATAATGAATGTATGAGTGCAACTAGCAAGACAATTACGTTGTCTTGTTTGAATAAATTCTACAATCCGCTATTTTCTTTTGACTTTTTCTTTTAATATTTCCTTCTTGCAGTCCATGCGGGGTCACTCAAATTGTCCTTGCATTTGAATAAATAATTTCCTTCTGGTGGCTGTCCCTACATTATAGTGTTTTCTAAATTTGACTTGCAACTGTTGCGGTTTTACATTGGGTATTATTGAATAAATAAAATCATTTTTTAATGGACTTTGTTCACTGTGTTCATCTTCTTGGTAATTTTACCGAGATCACAATCTCTAATTCTTTTTCATTGGCATTTCACACGCACACATGGGAATGACTTTCTCGCACCCTTTCTTGGTTTTTCTACTTTTACTGTTAAGACATTTAGGCTTTAGACTCTGGATTTATTCTCTTAGACTTGATTTTCATAAGAAATACCATTCATGTTCTAGAATTTTGTTTCTTTTTACTTAATAATTATTATATTAAGAGGGACATAATAGAAGGCTAGAATAGACTCTATACACATTAAGTTCTTATTTCTTATTCAAAGTAAAATTTAGAAAATAGGAATCCGTTTATTTATAGGTAATGCAATTTCTCACAAACTCATGTAGTAAAAGTAAACGGTTTTAATATAAACAAGGAAAGAAAAATCAAATATCACCCAGATTGTTTCATGGCACAACGTTTTGTTTTTGCATGAAGCAATAAGCAAATATTTTGACACTTCTTTTTTGGATTAGAATATTATAAACATAGTACCTATTTGAGTTCCACACTAATGCTGCTCTTATTCAGAATATCTATTGTCACACCCATTTGCATGCTGTTAGTTAACAATTTAGGACAATCTGTGTCTGACATATATTTTCAAACATTAGGCCGTACTGAGTTCAATTTCATGATATTTTCAGAATATTTTATTCCAGTATTTAGTAATTAGTTTAAAACCTTTTATTTTTATTTTTTTACAAACGAAAGAAAATACCCTTGGTCCAATTATACCATAGTTCCCCACAATTCCTATACCTGGTGGCTGGTGGGTCGAACCTCAAATATTCACTAATAAATTTATTTAGTTTATAAATTAAAATTACATAAATATTTTAAAGAACTTATTTAGTAATAAAGCTCAAATGGCTGTATGTATATTCTGATAATTTATTATGTTCGCATAAATATAGCTGTATCATGGATTTGCATTCTTTTCACAGCAAGGAGGGTTCATTTGAAGTCTGATTTTATAGGCAGGAACTCAGTTTTGGGATGATAAAATGGCCAATGATCTTGCTCAAGGAAGACTCAATGGAACTTCTTTTGACAGGTGGGTATGACTTGAACGGGGAAGGTTGCTTGAATAATTAATTAAATCTTACTAGTTATGTTTTGCTTGTCTGCAGAAGCTATTTTTACCTAATTAAAGCTGGTTTGAGTAGAATTTTAAATTGGTTATACTTTAGCTGGTTTGCGTAGAATTCAGGACTTATATATGAATATGTTAACCCAAACAGCCCATTGCACTTCAAACTTCGATACCCGAAATGGTTACTTTCTGTTTTCGTTATCTTATTTTGTTGTGCTTGTCATTCAAGTGATTACTGATTCTTGGAATGATACAATGGTTAGGTACTGCATGGTGCTTTTTGCAGGCATTGCGGCGGAAGCACTTGTTTATGGTGAAGCAGAGGGTGGAGAGAACGATGAAAATCTCTTTAGGAGTATCAGTGTTCTACTGGAACCCCCATTATCTGTAGCTGAGGTTACTCTCTAACTTGGGTACTTGGTTTGATGATCTTCAATTGATAATATTCTCATTTTGGTCCTTTGACCATCGTCACCTTGTTTAGATGTCAAATCAAGCAAGATGGTCGGTTCTTCAGTCTTACAATCTGCTCAAGTGGCATAGACATGCACACCGAGCTGCTGTTAAAGCTTTGGAAAATGGTCTTGGTCTTGGCAATGTGATTAGGAGCATCGAGGAAGCCATGTCTTCAAATGGATGAACTGCAGAAGTTTATACTTAACAATTCTTTTTTATCCCATATTTTCACTAGGTAAATTTTTGATTTCTTTTTTGTTCGTTTGTTCTATTGGTGCTGATTCATAATAAATCAACTCAATGTGTGTATGGTGTTTGCCTCAAACTTGGCAGGACAGGCATAAGGGATCTGAAGTATAACTAACTTGGTTTGACATAGGCCTCATTTTCTTTTTTCGTCTTCTCTCATCATTTGGTAGCTGAATGTCTTTTATCAAGAGGTGGGTGGGTCTGCTGATGATAAAGTGCCCTCCGGCGCCTTTGTTGGGTGGCGCCATGTATTATTACGAGGATACATGTGTCAGTGGAAGGGTCTCTATACTGGGAGGAAGAAAGAAATGCAGTCTCCTGTTTTGGGTGGTGGATAGAACACTCTTCAGACAGATGCAGTCTTTTAGCGGCCTCTGGGTTTCGATGGTGTTGTTCAAGTGTTTGGTTGGCTCGGCTATGCTGATCAGCCTCAGGTCCAACCCACATTGGTACCCAGCCACCGCCACCTGGTCCGGCAGCCCGGAAGGCAATAGTTTCACTTCCCCACTTCCCTATGTTGCTTGTTTTGGCTGTATTTCTTTTTGCTTTGCAACTCAGTCAGTTGACTCGGCTTGTCGAACTTTTCCGGCCCAATGAGTCAGCTCGGTCAGTTAACTACAAAGTCTGCTTATTGTTTACCATTATCTTTTACAATAATGTCTTTTTGGGCATATTATGGAAAATCAAGTACGTTATAATCTCGAATTCTTCTTTATGAGTTTCCCATTCTATTCTAGTGAATCAGTTTTAGATTGTTTTGGCACGTAGGAATTGGCTTTTTTAAAATAAAAGGTTTGTTAACGTGTTTTGGAAATTTTATTTTTTTGGTTTACTTGCTTCAAGAACAGAGAAGAACAGACAAAAAACAAAAATTTTAACAAATATGAATACTTCCAGTGATCTTTATGAGAAAAAGTTAATACTTCATTATTACTTCCTGTTATCATTAGGCTATTTATATGTGTGGCAGCTTAAGTAGTTTAGACGAACAGTGGAAGGAGGATCTAGGGGTGGTTAGCATTAGAGGTGTTTTTAAAATCGTTAACCACTTTTTTAATATATATATATAATATGAAGACTTGAAACGACATCAGTTATGTCACGTCGTTTCAAATTAGGTATTAGGCTTCATTTCTCTTCTCCACTTTCATTTTCACACACACACAAAACTGCCTCCCTCATTTCTCTTCTTCTCTCTAGAGTCTCTTCTCTCTCAAGCCACCTTCTCCATCTACTCTCAGCGGCCTGATTGCTTCATTTCTCTTCTTCACTTTCATTTTCACGCACACACAAAACCGCCTCCCTTATTTCTCTTCTTCTCTCTGAAGCCACCTTCTCCATCTGCTCTCAGCGGCTTGATTTCCCTTTGCTCCCGGTGGCTCGGCCTTCTCTACCGCAGTGTGTCGTTCTCTCTGCCTTGATGACCATTTTCAAGTATTTTTCATGAATCCTTAGATTAAATGTTCAATTTTGGGGTTCTCTAAGATTACAAATGATTTTTACGTAACTACAAATGATGTTAACTTTCCCGTCGCATGTTTACACAACTCAAAAATTGTGAAAGAGACGTAAAAAAAAAAAGCACCAAGTCTAGCAATTGTCCTCTTTAATAGAAACCCAGTTCACCAACTAATTATCCCTCTAAGGTCTGACACAAAAGGAAATGAAAGACATCTTTCTTCATTCTAAGGATTTTATTGCAAATATTGTCAGCTCCTCATTGAAGCAAAATGAGGAGCTGAATGTTGCTCCTATTTGGTCTACAATGCCATCTCAAACTGAATAATACAAGTATTACCAAGTATAGCAATGATGCAGGAAGTTAAAACAAAACGGAAAATATGGCATACATCCCTTATGCAACAAGCCAACAACTATCACAAGTGCGTATGAATCCATACATATCAAAATGAAGTACACTGCTGAAACACAAAGCACACATTGAGCATACTGGTAAATGTGTTTTCCCTCACAACAATATGTCGAGGGTTATGCTTTATTTATAATCATGATGTTTCTACAATTCAGATTACAGATGAAATTACATCATGAAACAAATGTTATCTATTCAAGAGCATCTTCGAATGGTTGCAGCATATCCATAGGAGTCGTTGAGTTGTTCAAATGAGGTCGATCTACTGTGACATCCTTATCCATGTCATTTGAATGCAATTGACTTTATCTTTATCAAGTTGATTTTCCTTGCACAATAAGTATTGTCGATACATATCAAAATGAAAAAGCACACTGCTAAGGCAAACACACAGCATATTGATCAAGTTATCATAAAAAATACAAAACTAAATAAGGCTAAACATGAAATATAACAAAGGCAGAATGGGTTGAGAATCATGGGACATCATCTCGTCTACATCAGCTTCTGAATGACCATCACGCGATATCAACGTCATCAGAACCATTCCCACTCTGGGATCTAGCTGCAATCTCAAACTCAACAACACTTGTGCCAAACCCAAAATCATTAATACCTTGCCAAAATATGACATTCAGCATGTAAAAGATGTTCTAACAACCTTGTTTAGCAAAGGGCGCGTTAGGGATACTCCTAGAAAGTGTTCAAACAAACATGTTATCTACTCCAAAAGACATTACAAAAAGTGCTTATAAATCCATGTCGTAGCCTATTGCGTTATGGACCTCTAAGATACAAACTTGGAAGGAAAAGTCTATGCAGGGAAGGGGGCCAATCTACCTTTTGACAGCTATGACGCTAAATTAACCACAGTACACACTCTTACATATGATTGACAACACTCTTACATATAACCGACCAAGAACTCAGCAAAAAAATAAAAATAAATCAAATGACTGTATCATAAATCAAAATACAGAGCACAACAGCAAACAAACACCCCACTCACCCACAACACGTATGACAAAATATAGAATTATTGAGAAATTAAACATGACAAGGATCAAGAAATGTGACAAAGATCAATAATAATAAAAACAAAAAACAAAAAAACAGGACCCAAACCCTAAAATATTCAAGAGTTTCACTCTGAGAAAAAATCATAGAAATTCTCCTAAGCATGACACAACATAGATGCTCTAAGCATTTGTAAATCAATCGATTAAAAAAAACCTGTTTTAGCGGAAAAAAAAAATTGAATAATTATCCATGAAATCATCATTGCCCAAAGGCATCCCCTCACACACACACACAAAGAAATAGATTCCCAGCCAAGAACATAGGTTTCCCCCACCCTCAGTCAAGCTTGGCCACCAACAAGACAGAATGAAATGAAAGCACAAAGCTAGTAAGCCAAGCAAAGCAAAGCATCCCACAACCAAAAAACTTAGAAAAAAACATAACAAAACCAATTCAAAAACTAGTAAGGGCAAGCACAGCAACATCCCACAGCCAAAAGGCTTAGAAAAAAAAACATAACAAAACCAATTCAAAAAGAGGAGTGGCGGTGCCTAGAATTGGCCTTAAATTGAAATAGAGTTGTGATCCTCTTGTGTACTTGACCTGTTGACCATAGAAAGCACATCAAATAGAAATTATTAATGAAAATGAGAATTGCCATGTAATTGCATTTACAAAGTATTTGAAAACCAAGTAATGAAAATTACTAGTTCTGGTAAACTAGTGAAGTAGTCAAACTAAGTTCTTTAAAGCATTTGTAAACCAGCCGAAGAAAAACAAGTTGTAGGGAAAGAAAGTATAGTTGTGTTATGGTCTAAGAAGTCCTCACTGACCAAAGGCAGCCCTTCTCTTGGAAAAAAAAATATAACAAAACCAATTAAACTAGAGAAGAGAGCATGCTGGTGCCTATATAATGGCCTCAGCATGAAACAGAGCTGTCATGGTCGTGTACTTGACCGTAGAGAGCATGTCAAATACAACGTAAGGTAAATCAAGCATAGTCATGATAACCATTCAAAAAAAGTATTTGAAACCAATTTAGGAAAAATAATTGCCTTTGTAAACCAGTTAATGAAACAAGTTGTAAGGAATGAAAACATAATTGTGTTATGGTCTAAGAAGTCCTCATTAACCAAAGGCATGGGCTTCACTCATAAAAGATATATATTACAAACCCAGTTAAAGGAGTGAAGTGTGGTGCCTATATAATGACGTCAGAATGAAATACATTTGGCATCATCTTGTGTGCTTGAACATGGCAGGCATGACAAATGCAATGTCTAGCAAAATGAGCATGTCAAATAAGAAGTATTTGAAAACCAAGTAAGGAAAAAGGCTAGTCTTGGTAAGTCGGTACTGTCGTCAAACCAAGGTTTTAAAAGCATCTGTAAACCAGCCGTTGAAGAACAAGTTGTAGTTAAAAACACAAAAACAAAACAAAATTATGTTACTCTCAAAGAAGTCGACATAGACCAAAGGCATGCCCTCAGTCAGTATGGCCAGCAACACGAATGGATGAACTGTAAACAGGGGAAGCACAAAAACTAGTGAGGTTAAAGATGACAAATATCAATAAAAAAATAAAAGAACACAAACCCTAAAATTCTAGTGCCTCTTCACTCATCCGAGAAAAAATCAAAGAAATTATGAGAAATTAAACATGAAAAGGATCAAGAAATACAACCAAAAAACAATTTAAGAGAGAGAGATAAGGACCCAAACCCTAAAAAAATCTAGGGTTTCACTCGAGAAAAAAAATCATAGAAAATATGAGAAATTAAACATGAAAATAATCAAGAAAAGCGACAAAGATCAATTAAAAAAAAAAAGGACCCAAGCCATAAAAATCTAGGGTTTCACTCATCCGAGAAAAAAATCAATTAAACATGAAAATATCATTAAAAGGGATCAAGATCAAGAAATATGAAAAAAAAAAAATCAATAAAAGAAGGGTAAAATTCTAGGGTTTCACTCATCTGAGGAAAAATCATAGAAATTCGGAGAAAGCAAAAAAATCATCAAATCAAAACCTCCCCGAAAGAACCACAGCGTTAAGCCCGTGAAAATGGTAGAGGAAATTGATGATCAGTGAGGGGCGGTGTTGATCAAGAACAAGACGCGCTCGCGGATGGCCATCAGTTGACGCTTGAGGGCGAGAAGCACTTCTGGGCTTTTAGTAGCGGACATGCTGGCCTGGATAGCGGCAAGCTGATCCACCAGTTCCGTGTACGAGGCGCTGGCTCCCACGTCGGTGTCGTTGTCACCCTTGCGCCTCTTCCCAAACACAACCTCCTCATTCATCTTCTTAGATTCAGAAATGTATTCGAAGCCATCGAAATTCGAGAGATCTGAGAACTTGCGTCTCTTCGAAATAATAACCCCCTCATTCATCTTCAGGCGATCACGATCGAAATTAGAGAAAGCTTCGAACGAACGTGATCGGTGGGACTTACAGAGAGAGCTGAGAACGCGTGATCGGCAAGAGAGCGATCAGAATTACGTAAAGAGAGAGCTCAGAACGCGTGATGGGTGTGAGTGAGATGAGATGAGATGAGACAGATCTACGCGGTCGCCTTATTTATATACCAGCAGCGAGAAAAAACAAAACGACTAAAACGTATATGTCGTCAGGAAGTGGTTGGAAACAAAAAGTACCCAAATAAAGGGTCACCACCTGCCGTTTACATCGTTAAAAAAACAAAAACAAAAACAAAAACAAATACTTAGTTTACATATTATTTAGAATAATGCTAAGGCTCCGTTTATAACTTTACTTAGGCCTAAAATTGTTTCCAAAAAAAGATTTTTACATTTTATGTTGTCAGTGGTCAACGGAAAATATTTTTATTTTAACCGAAAATTCTTCTTTAATTTTCAAAAAATTGTTTACGGTTGAAAACCCCATTTTCTGACTTTACATTCTCAAATTGACGGACCTTGCCAAGACCCGCCCAAAATCTCGCCGGAACTTGCCTAGGACCCGCTCGAGACTTGACTGGGAAGACCCATCGGAAAATATTTTCAGGAAAGTCATTTTCCCTGAAAATATTTTATGCCGAAAACATTTTATGATGTTTACTACACGCACAAAAAAAAAATATATATATATATATATATTTTTTCCAATAAGGTCCCTGCTGGGACCTACTCGGGACCCGCCCGGGACTTGACCAGAACCTGCCCAGGAATTGTTCAGGACCCCGTCGGGACCTGCTTGGGACCCTGCTGGGACTCGCCCATTACTTGACCAGAACCTGCCCGAGACTTGTCCCGATCAAGTCTTGGGCAGGTCCCGGCATGGTCCCAGGCAAGTCCCGACGGGGTCTCGGGCAAGTCCTGCGCGGGTCCTGAGCAAGTCCGGGCAAGGTCCTAGTCCAGTCCTAGTCAATTCTCAAGTGGGTCCCGATGGGCTTCCAGTCAAGTTCTGGGCGGGTCCCGACGGGATCCCTAGCAAGTCTCGGCCCTGTCCCGGTCGGGTCTCGGGCGAGTCTTGGGCAAGTCTCGGGCATGTCGTGGGTAGGTCCCGGCAGGTTTTGGCGGGGTCCCGAGCGGGTCCTGGGCAAGTATCGGCGAGGTTTTGGGCGGGTCATGGCAAGGTCCGTCGAGGTTTTGGTGGGGTGCCGAGTGAGTCATAGGTGAGTCCCGGGCAAGTTCTCGCAAAGTTCTAGGCGGGTCTTGGCAATGTCCGTCGATTTGAGAATGAGATGCTCAAAGTTAGAAAATGATTTACGGTTTTGAAAACCGTAAACCATCTTCCGAAAATTAAAGAAGAATTTTCGGTTAAAAGAAAAATATTTTTCGTTGACCATTATTTTATGTCGAAGTAAACACACTAAAATGCATAAATCATTTTCTAGAAACCATTTTACGTCGAAGTAAATGGAGCCTAAGTCACAAACATCTGTAGTTAATTGCGGTTTAGCAGGTCGTCTACGTATATAGTAAGAAAATTTGTTAGGATGAAGACGTCAAACGAATGTCTCATAGTATTAGGTGTGGCTAGTATTTATAATATTGTTGGAAGTTTTGGGTATGTAATTGATGATACCATTGGATATTTATGACTATGGTAGTCTTAGATCATGTATTGTTGCTTTCCGCTTATTTTACTATGTTATGTTAATAGGTGATTTCCCGGAGTCAGTTGCCAATTAACTGAACTGGAAGTATTGCCAATAACTCTTTTAAGATGAATTAAATTAATCAATTCAATTTTATGAACGCACAATGTGGTATTAGAGCATTCGGTTATGCGAACCACATAAGATGATCTAAGAATAGGTTTTGATATTAGTAGGTTTGAATAGTAAGAAACTGGAGCATAGGATAGAGTTAGGATCGTTTGAATGGTATGCCTTCATTGCTAAGGTGCAGGCTGACTAACAATCTTATTGATTGCAATAAAAATAGGTCATATAGGAATGGAGGAGTGAGCTTACCTGTCACTGTGTTACATACGTATGATTATGCTTTACACACGGATGTGTAATCGGTGCAGACGCGATATATTCATATGTGATTGGCCAAAGTAATACAGACCATACACACCAAGTTATAAGCCCATTTTTTGTACCTTCGCTAACTTGAGCTCATGAAGAATGGTCGTAACTGGATGATCTAGGATAAGTCACCCATAAAGGTTAGCCATGCTAAGCCAACACACTCAATCCAAAAGGCAGTTGAGACGAAGGATCGTAGCAGTTTATGTACAACAGTGAAATGGAAATGTTGCAACATGTCTGTAGTAAGGGATTTTTTGCCGATACACTAAAGCACACAACCTTCGCCTTATGTTAATAAGGAAGCAAGAGATATCAGAACACATGACTCAAGTGGCTTATGAGTATGCAAGGATGAAACGAGATGATATACGGTTACTGAAGACCGGAGCACTACCAACAGGGATGAACCGCCATAAGGTAGCTTTTCTTCTTAGCATTGAGAATGATTACAAGGTTATGATCAAGGACGAAGAAGACTCGTCGAAGTCTTTTTTATTTATCTATTTTAAAAATATTCAATTTAATTTACCTTCCCAAACATCATTCAGTTTGCCCCCCAAACTTCCAATCGATTTGACAAAATCTCCTTCAACTTTTAAATCTCTCACTTTGAACCATTTAACTTTCAATTTCTATTACTTTGGACATCTTTGTTAGTTTTCAACGATAAACTCAAACGATTTGACTTTTTATGCCCATTATACCCGTACGTTAAAACTACACCATTTTGAGCCCCCCAAACTTCAGCACCTTTTTTTTTTAAGGCCACCCCGATTTTCCTTTTTATTTTATTTTTTTTAACATTTTGCCTTTTCTTTTTCTTTTATTTGTTTTTAAATAAAAAATCTATAATTTTAATGCTCAAAACATGTCATTTTGGGCTGGGCTGGGGTGGGTGTTGTAGTTTTGGGCATTTTTGAAATTTCAGGTGGATTGGGTGAGGGTATAATGAGCATAAAAATACAAACTGTTTGAGTTTAACGTTGAAAACTAATAGAAGGGGTTCAAAGTCAGAACAAATCAAAGTTCAAGAGTAAAAAATGAGAGATTTGAAAGTTGAGGGGGGTTTGTCGAATCGGCTGAAAGTTTAGGGGAGTAAACTGAAGTTTCTCATAAAAAAATTCACAAATACAAATCGAGTCTTAGGCCCCGTTTAGTTTGCGGAATAGACTATTGGATTGGACTAGCTAACACTAGGTATAGCTAGTCCTTTTTTTGGTAACACTCTATTCCTGAGAATAGTCTATTTCTATGGGATTACTAATCCCATACACACAGGGTTAGCTAAACCACTAATCATTTCCTGTGAGATTAAATTAATTGTGTAAATTGCCACAAAAAACCACACCTGTGAGATTAAATTTCGTTCTCTCTCTGATTCTTTTATATTTCTCTCTCTCTCTCTCTCTCTCTCTCTATATATATATATATATATCTTCGTTTCTCTTTTCTCCATTTCTATATTTTGTTCTCTCTCTTTTTCGATCCTTCTTTCTATTTTTTCTC
>NC_081543.1:7427031-7433230 GCF_901000735.1 Corylus avellana
AAAGGCCACATACCTGACATAATTAAAAAAAAAAAGAAAAAAGAAAAAAGAAATTATAGTAAAGTTGTTTATGTTTTAAAAAAAGAAAAGAGTGAAAGTCCTTAATAATATAAATTGTATTTGTATTATAAGGGTATTTTAGGAAATTTGATCACAATATGATTCAATTCACCAACATATTGTATTGTATCAAACGAAGGAATAAGATTAGCTAGTGTATTCCAGCGTTACAACCAAACAAATGAATAAGAATAACTAATCTATTCCACACTTTTCTATTCCCAGTAGTAGCTAATCATTTTTCAATGGACTAGACATTCCGCGAACCAAACGAGGCCTTAATGGGATCAAGATCCCCTCCCATTGAAGGGATAATTGGAGTTTCTCCAATTGTAAATCTTGGCCATTCAATCTCATCCAATGGCCTACAAAATGACATGTGTCCCATTAAAATAAAAATAATAAAATATTATTTAACTTAAAAAAAAATAAAAATAAAAAATAAAAATCAATTAATAAAAAGTTAAAATCAAATAATAAAAAAACTGAGGTGGCTGGCCACCCCAGATCGGCCGGTCAACCTAGGGGTGGCCGAACCACTCCCGAGGGTCATGAGGCGGCCGGTTTGGGGTGGCCAAAGCCACCCCATGGCTGAATTGGGGTGACCGGCCACCTCATTTTTTTTATTAATTGATTTTAATTTTTTATTATTTCTATTTTCTTTTTAAAAATTTACTGATATTTTATTATCTTAATTTTAATAGGACACATGTTATTTTATAGGCCATTGAATGAGATTTAATGGTTAAAATTTACAATCACAGAAACTCCAATTATTCCTCCGATGAGAGGGACCCTGCTCCCTCTTAATGAGCTCTTTGTTTTCCAAGAAGTAGGGGGTTTTTTAATGAGAAATGCTAAAGGCCCAACTTTTTTGCCCAACAAAAGTCAAACTTTTACCATTTATTTTTTTTCTAAAAAAAACAAAATGAAAAATGGAAAAAATGTCTGAAGCAACCCTATCTATTTTTTGCCTTTCTTTTATGTAATATTTTTTAAAAAATGAAAAATAGTATTTTTCTTCATAATAATGACATTTTCTTGAAAAAAATGACATTATTATGAAAAAAAATACTAATTTTCATTTTTAAAAAAATACCAAATAAAAGAAAGACAAAAAATAGATAGGGTTGCTTCAAACATTTTTTCCATTTTTTATTTTATTTTTTAAAAATAAATAAGGCAAAAATTAAACTTTTGTTGGACAAAAAAGTTGAGTCCCTATCATTCCTCTTTTTTAATTCATCCGCCGGGGCAATTGAAAAACAAAAAGGCAAAACCTCAAAAGAAAAAATAATTTAATTGCTTTTCTTAGAAGCGAACAAAGCAAAAAGTAGAAATTTTAAAAGTTTGTAACCAACGCATTACCCGAGCAACATGGGTCCGATACAAAAGGACCCCTCCCCTACTCTACTCTCCCCTACTCCCACTAGAAGCCCCCTCTTTGGCTTTTTCTCACTTTGGACTCCATTTTGACTCCTCTACTCTCCCCCACTCCCACTGTGCTCTCTCTCTCTCTGTGACTAATTTTTATATAATTTTGGTTAGCTTTGATTTTGCTTTAGATCTACCGAATACGCAAAGTCTGTGAACCTACTGCCATTATAGTCCCGTTGAACATCTTCTTTCTCTTTCTTCTTCGATTACAAACAAACAAACAAACCAACCAAAACAAAAAAAGAAGAAGCCTGAAACCGCAGAGGCCAAGCGACTAAACCCTAGATCTGAAATGCTGCAACTCCGGCACCGGCGGGACTCGACTCCCGCCACCACGAAATGGCTGAACAAGGTAAATTTGCGACAATGTCGGGGAACTTTTGTTTCCGATTTTAGAAAAATTGAATTATTCCGACGTCATGTGTTCTTGTTTCGTAGTTTGAGGAGAATTTGGAGCAGTGGCCGCATCTGAACGAGCTGGTGCATTGCTACACGACGGACTGGGTCAAGGACGACAACAAGTACGGCCACTACGAGAGCATCGGGACGGTGTCGTTTAACAACCAGATATATGAGGGCCCCGATACTGACATTGAGACTGGTAACGGTGGCTTCTCTCTCGCACAAATGCTACTACATTCGCTTAAAATGGACTGTGTTTATTTTTTGTTTAGTTTAACTAATACTTCTTCTTTTTCCTATTTGCTCTGTAATGGAAAGAAAATTAAATTTCATCGAAAGAAGATATGCAATTTTCTGTGAGATATTTATTGGCGGAAATTAGTAGTAAAAAAATTTAGAAAGATATCTGTAAGATATTTATTGTCTTAAATGGAGTGATAAATATAATTCACCGAAAGAGAGAAAGTTCTACAGAGAATTTATTTTGGAAAATAAAAGAAAAAAAATTCAGTTTGCTGTTCATGAGACTTTGTGATTAATGTTTTGTGTTGATTTAGTGTTATGTGTTGTGGTGTTTGTGAAATTATTTTGAACCGTTTTCAGAAATGCGTCTTGCCAATGCAAGGCGATCAAAGGCAGAAGATACTACTGATGATGACGTTCCGAGCACCTCAGGAAGGCAATTTACGGAGCCGTCTGTTCTGAAGGTTGCATTCTTTTGAGTCTTATTTCTAGTGACATCAAATGTGGCATGAGTCTAATTTCGTTTCGTAATTCTTTGGTTTCTGTATTGTGGAAAGTTTGGTGAAATGTGTGCTACTCTAGTTCCCTTCTTTGTCTCCTAAATTTACCTCGATCTGAATGTTTTTGATTTGCGGATTAATTCGCAGCATTTTGGTCCATCTCCCCTTCCTGCTTATGAACCAGCGTTTGATTGGGAAAATGAGAGGTCAATGATATTTGGTCAAAGGATTTCAGAAGCTCCTATATCACAGTATGTCACTCTTTTGTTATTTTTATTATCCTTTCCTTTTTGGCCATTAGAGTATGTTAGTTTTGTAGTCATATTACCAAGTAGAATCTTTATATCAGCCATTTAGTTTTTTTCCCCCAATTAATTCTCTCTTTCTCCTTCTTTGTTTCATTTTGGGATGGTCATAGCGGATTAAAGATATCTGTTAAAGTTCAGTCATTATCATTTCAAGTGGGATTAGTTGGTGAGTGTTCTGCTCTTGGTATCGTCTCAATGTTATGTTACTGTATTTAATTTACTGGTTTAAGGTGTTTCAATATTTCTGACTTAGACTTCTCTCTTTCTCTCTCTTTCTTAGAGCCGTTTTATGGTACAATTTGCTTATATAATAGGGAGAGAAGAGAAAAGTTGTCAGAGGATTTCCATTTTCATGTGTTACCTACTGAATTGCAGGATGTAAGTATAAGTCCGATTCAGCACTTGTTTTTCTGAAATTTTCTATGCCCTTTTTTTTTAACAGAGAGTTAATTACCGCTTACATTATAACTAAGGAATTTACTGTTTCCTTTGACACCATTTTCAGGCTAATGAACCACGTGGTATCTTCTATTTAGATGCTCCATCAGCATCAGTTTGTCTGCTAATCCAATTAGAAAAGCATGCCACAGAAGAAGGCGGGGTTACCTCTTCTGTTTATTCACGTAAAGAACCGGTATATACAACAAAGGCACCTTTACATTTTTCTTTCTTACTAGCTGCCTTCAACTTGTTTATTAATGCACCGAAAGTTGCTATCTTGTGTGTGTTACCAGTCAGCAACATTATTGGTGCGCCTTTTTTCATTTCGTTTCTTTCTTTCCTTTAAATGGTAAAATTTCCACTTTCTATTGCCTTAGTTGTTTCCGAATTGGGTTCTGTTGATGTCTTGAGAAATTAATGCCTCTGTTTTTAACACTTTGCTGAATTTTGTTAACCATTTTTGAACTCTTGGTGCTTGATGTGGATATGAGGTTTGGGCTAGAGTTACTATCAGCTATGCCTGTCCTGGCTTTGGTCTCCACATATTTTACTGGATTGCAACCTTGATCTCAGCATTTGTATTTGATCCTCACTCTTGTTGGTCCTATACGATATAATACCATGATAAACACATACTTGTTAATTATGTTGACATGGTCTCTAAAGGGTAGTTCAATCGGCTAGGGACCACGCCTCATGAAACGGACGTCACTAGATCGAATTTCCTCTCTCCTCCTCCTCCATGGGACAAAAAATTATGTTGACATGTTTTTGTTGATCTCTCTCTCTCTCTCTCTCTCTCTCTCTCTCTATCTATCTATCTATCTATGTGCACATGTGTTATTGATAACATCCTTTTATTCCCTTCTTTTGCATTAATTCAATGCAAGCTTGTTGTTGTCATTGATTACTTGATCAAAATGTTCGCTTTTGTGTACTGATGTGTTCCCTGTACCTGAGCAGGTGCCCTTGAGTGAGCGAGAAAAGCAGAAACTGCAGGTGTGGTCTCAAATAATGCCTTACAGAGAATCCTTCGCCTGGGCTATTGTTTCATTATTTGATAACAGCGTTGGTGCAGCTTCTGGTGGGGCTGCTTCCCCAAGCAGCCCTCTTGCTCCTAGTGTGTCTGGTACAAGTTCCCATGAGGGTGTCTTTGAGCCCAGTGCAAAGATCACATTAGATGGGAAGCTGGGTTATTCAAGTGGAAGCTCTATTGTAGTCGAAATATCGAGCTTGAATAAGGTTAAAGAGAGCTATACTGAGGACTCACTGCAGGTGCGGAAGAGATTTATATCTTAAATCTAGTTGCTTTTTAAGGTTCCTCTTTATAGTGGTTAAGAAATTATACATGAAAAATTATAGCTAAAATTTTTGCATGCTGATGAATTAATTTGGATTACTTGACCTTCACTTAATTGTCCCCTTGTCATATTTACAACATTCTTGGTATCATGCACTTGCTTGCTTAAATAATTGTAAACGTTATTTCCACCTTCATTCTCTCAGCATGTTAGCTTCCCTAAGACTTATAGCTTGCAATTTGTTGTTTATGTACACCCCATAACTTCTTCTATCACCACTTTGTCATCTTCTAGTTACATTTCTTATCAGTGTAGTATAGCTGATTTGTTACTTGATCTCATTGATATGTTACTTAATATTTGGGTCTTTAATTATGTACTTGAGCCTCTTGAGGATGTCTGTCATCATAAGGAACCAGTTGGTCTTCGCAATAATGCTTTGATACCAGGGTTTGAACTGTTATTCTTGAGCTTTAACTACTAATTTGGAATAACTTAAGTTGTAACATTTGAAAGGAAGGATATGGCAGAAATATGTGGAACTGCCCTTCTGAAAATGTTTACTCCAGAATAAATTGACAGGTGCTCTATCACAAGCAGAAGCTTGTTAGGTAAAAGGCCTGGGTAGAACCCAACATGCAAGTTTTCCGGCATGTTGCTTCTCTGTGCTAAATTCTTTGGATAATCTGATAATGGAGTTTTCACATAAGAACTGGTTGAACTAGACAGTCGGCTGAGATCTGGGGAGCCAGGGGTTATATGCAAAATGGATCTAGAAAAAGCTTATGACCATGTGAATTGGGGTTTCTTGTTATACATGCTTAGGAGATGTGGTTTTGGTGGGATTTGGTGTTCTTGGATTGAATATTGTATTTCTTCGGTGCGGTTCTCAATCCTGATCAACGGCTCGCCTAATGGTTTCTTCAGCAGCTCCAGGGGTTTGAGACAAGGGGACCCTTTATCTCCTCTGTTGTTCGTCTTTGTTATGGAAGCTCTAAGCAGAATGATTTCGGCGGCAGTGAACGGGGGTTTTATCGAGGGATTTCAGGTCGGTAATATTACTACGTCTCATCTTTTGTTTGCGGACGATACTTTGATTTTTTGTAATGCTAGGCCTGCCCAGCTTCGGTATTTGAGGAGTGTGTTTCTGTTGTTTGAAGCTGTTTCCGGGTTGAAAGTTAATTTGGCCAAGTCGGAGATAATTCCAGTGGGGGATGTGGTCCAAGTGGACAGCTTAGCTGAGATTCTGGGGTGTGGGGTTGCTTCATTGCCTGTTAGGTACCTTGGTTTGCCGTTAGGGGCCTCTTGCAAGGCTACTCATATTTGGGATGGAGTTATTGAGAAGATAGAACGTCGGTTGGCCGGGTGGAAAAGATCTTATCTGTCTAAGGGGGGGAGAGTAACCCTTATCAAGAGTACTCTCGTCAACTTGCCGACGTACTATTTGTCACTCTTTCCCATTCCAGGTAGTGTTGCAATGAGGATCGAGAAGTTGCAGCGGGACTTT
>NC_081543.1:7433250-7441862 GCF_901000735.1 Corylus avellana
ATACCTGACATAATTAAAAACAAAGAAGAAAAAGAAATTACAGTAAAGTTGTTTATATTTAAAAAGAAAAAGAAAAGAATGAAAGTCCTTAATAATATAAATTATATTTGTATTATAAGGGTATTTTAGGAAATTTGATCACAATATGATTCAATTCACCAACATATTGTATTGTATCAAACGAATGAATAAGATTAGCTAGTGTATTCCAGCGTTACAACCAAACAAATGAATAAGAATAACTAATCTATTCCACACTTTTCTATTCCCAGTAGTAGTTAATCATTTTTCAATGGACTAGACATTCCGCAAACCAAACGAGGCCTTAATGGGATCAAGATCCCCCCATTGAAGGGATAATTGGAGTTTCTCAAATTGTAAATCTTGGCCATTCAATCTCATCCAATGGCCTACAAAATGACATGTGTCCCATTAAAATAAAAATAATAAAATATTATTTAACTTAAAAAAAAAATAAAAAATTAAAATCAATTAATAAAAAGTTAAAATCAAATAATAAAAAAACTGAGGTGGCTGGCCACCCCAGATCGGCCGGTCAACCTAGGGGTGGCCGAACTACTCCCGAGGGTCATGAGGCGGCCGGTTTGGGGTGGCTTTGGCCACCCCATGGCTAAATTGGGGTGACCGGCCACCCCATTTTTTTTATTAATTGATTTTAATTTTTTATTATTTTTATTTTCTTTTTAAAAATTTACTGATATTTTATTATCTTAATTTTAATAGGACACATGTTATTTTATAGGCCATTGAATGAGATTTAATGGTTAAAATTTACAATCAGAGAAACTCCAATTATTCCTCAGATGAGAGGGACCTGCTCCCTCTTAATGAGCTCTTTGTTTTCCAAGAAGTAGGGGGTTTTTTAATTCATGCGCCAGGGGCAATTGAAAAACAAAAAGGCAAAACCTCAAAAGAAAAAATAATTTAATTGCTTTTCTTAGAAGCGAACAAAGCAAAAAGTAGAAATTTTAAAAGTTTGTAACCAACGCATTACCCGAGCAACATGGGTCCGATACAAAAGGACCCCTCCCCAACTCTACTCTCCCCTACTAGAAGCCCCCTCTTTGGCTTTTTCTCACTTTGGACTCCATTTTGACTCCTCTACTCTCCCCCACTCCCACTGTGCTCTCTCTCTCTCTGTGACTAATTTTTATATAATTTTGGTTAGCTTTGATTTTGCTTTAGATCTACCGAATACGCAAAGTCTGTGAACCTACTGCCATTATAGTCCCGTTGAACATCTTCTTTCTCTTTCTTCTTCGATTACAAACAAACAAACAAACCAACCAAAACAAAAAAAGAAGAAGCCTGAAACCGCAGAGGCCAAGCGACTAAACCCTAGATCTGAAATGCTGCAACTCCGGCACCGGCGGGACTCGACTCCCGCCACCACGAAATGGCTGAACAAGGTAAATTTGCGACAATGTCGGGGAACTTTTGTTTCCGATTTTAGAAAAATTGAATTATTCCGACGTCATGTGTTCTTGTTTCGTAGTTTGAGGAGAATTTGGAGCAGTGGCCGCATCTGAACGAGCTGGTGCATTGCTACACGACGGACTGGGTCAAGGACGACAACAAGTACGGCCACTACGAGAGCATCGGGACGGTGTCGTTTAACAACCAGATATATGAGGGCCCCGATACTGACATTGAGACTGGTAACGGTGGCTTCTCTCTCGCACAAATGCTACTACATTCGCTTAAAATGGACTGTGTTTATTTTTTGTTTAGTTTAACTAATACTTCTTCTTTTTCCTATTTGCTCTGTAATGGAAAGAAAATTAAATTTCATCGAAAGAAGATATGCAATTTTCTGTGAGATATTTATTGGCGGAAATTAGTAGTAAAAAAATTTAGAAAGATATCTGTAAGATATTTATTGTCTTAAATGGAGTGATAAATATAATTCACCGAAAGAGAGAAAGTTCTACAGAGAATTTATTTTGGAAAATAAAAGAAAAAAAATTCAGTTTGCTGTTCATGAGACTTTGTGATTAATGTTTTGTGTTGATTTAGTGTTATGTGTTGTGGTGTTTGTGAAATTATTTTGAACCGTTTTCAGAAATGCGTCTTGCCAATGCAAGGCGATCAAAGGCAGAAGATACTACTGATGATGACGTTCCGAGCACCTCAGGAAGGCAATTTACGGAGCCGTCTGTTCTGAAGGTTGCATTCTTTTGAGTCTTATTTCTAGTGACATCAAATGTGGCATGAGTCTAATTTCGTTTCGTAATTCTTTGGTTTCTGTATTGTGGAAAGTTTGGTGAAATGTGTGCTACTCTAGTTCCCTTCTTTGTCTCCTAAATTTACCTCGATCTGAATGTTTTTGATTTGCGGATTAATTCGCAGCATTTTGGTCCATCTCCCCTTCCTGCTTATGAACCAGCGTTTGATTGGGAAAATGAGAGGTCAATGATATTTGGTCAAAGGATTTCAGAAGCTCCTATATCACAGTATGTCACTCTTTTGTTATTTTTATTATCCTTTCCTTTTTGGCCATTAGAGTATGTTAGTTTTGTAGTCATATTACCAAGTAGAATCTTTATATCAGCCATTTAGTTTTTTTCCCCCAATTAATTCTCTCTTTCTCCTTCTTTGTTTCATTTTGGGATGGTCATAGCGGATTAAAGATATCTGTTAAAGTTCAGTCATTATCATTTCAAGTGGGATTAGTTGGTGAGTGTTCTGCTCTTGGTATCGTCTCAATGTTATGTTACTGTATTTAATTTACTGGTTTAAGGTGTTTCAATATTTCTGACTTAGACTTCTCTCTTTCTCTCTCTTTCTTAGAGCCGTTTTATGGTACAATTTGCTTATATAATAGGGAGAGAAGAGAAAAGTTGTCAGAGGATTTCCATTTTCATGTGTTACCTACTGAATTGCAGGATGTAAGTATAAGTCCGATTCAGCACTTGTTTTTCTGAAATTTTCTATGCCCTTTTTTTTTAACAGAGAGTTAATTACCGCTTACATTATAACTAAGGAATTTACTGTTTCCTTTGACACCATTTTCAGGCTAATGAACCACGTGGTATCTTCTATTTAGATGCTCCATCAGCATCAGTTTGTCTGCTAATCCAATTAGAAAAGCATGCCACAGAAGAAGGCGGGGTTACCTCTTCTGTTTATTCACGTAAAGAACCGGTATATACAACAAAGGCACCTTTACATTTTTCTTTCTTACTAGCTGCCTTCAACTTGTTTATTAATGCACCGAAAGTTGCTATCTTGTGTGTGTTACCAGTCAGCAACATTATTGGTGCGCCTTTTTTCATTTTGTTTCTTTCTTTCCTTTAAATGGTAAAATTTCCACTCTCTATTGCCTTAGTTGTTTCCGAATTGGGTTCTGTTGATGTCTTGAGAAATTAATGCCTCTGTTTTTAACACTTTGCTGAATTTTGTTAACCATTTTGAACTCTTGGTGCTTGATGTGGATATGAGGTTTGGGCTAGAGTTACTATCAGCTATGCCTGTCCTGGCTTTGGTCTCCACATATTTTACTGGATTGCAACCTTAATCTCGGCATTTGTATTTGATCCTCACTCTTGTTGGTCCTATACGATATAATACCATGATAAACACATACTTGTTAATTATGTTGACATGGTCTCTAAAGGGTAGTTCAATCGGCTAGGGACCACGCCTCATGAAACGGACGTCACTAGATCGAATTTCCTCTCTCCTCCTCCTCCATGGGACAAAAAATTATGTTGACATGTTTTTGTTGATCTCTCTCTCTCTCTCTCTCTCTCTCTCTCTCTATCTATCTATCTATCTATGTGCACATGTGTTATTGATAACATCCTTTTATTCCCTTCTTTTGCATTAATTCAATGCAAGCTTGTTGTTGTCATTGATTACTTGATCAAAATGTTCGCTTTTGTGTACTGATGTGTTCCCTGTACCTGAGCAGGTGCCCTTGAGTGAGCGAGAAAAGCAGAAACTGCAGGTGTGGTCTCAAATAATGCCTTACAGAGAATCCTTCGCCTGGGCTATTGTTTCATTATTTGATAACAGCGTTGGTGCAGCTTCTGGTGGGGCTGCTTCCCCAAGCAGCCCTCTTGCTCCTAGTGTGTCTGGTACAAGTTCCCATGAGGGTGTCTTTGAGCCCAGTGCAAAGATCACATTAGATGGGAAGCTGGGTTATTCAAGTGGAAGCTCTATTGTAGTCGAAATATCGAGCTTGAATAAGGTTAAAGAGAGCTATACTGAGGACTCACTGCAGGTGCGGAAGAGATTTATATCTTAAATCTAGTTGCTTTTTAAGGTTCCTCTTTATAGTGGTTAAGAAATTATACATGAAAAATTATAGCTAAAATTTTTGCATGCTGATGAATTAATTTGGATTACTTGACCTTCACTTAATTGTCCCCTTGTCATATTTACAACATTCTTGGTATCATGCACTTGCTTGCTTAAATAATTGTAAACGTTATTTCCACCTTCATTCTCTCAGCATGTTAGCTTCCCTAAGACTTATAGCTTGCAATTTGTTGTTTATGTACACCCCATAACTTCTTCTATCACCACTTTGTCATCTTCTAGTTACATTTCTTATCAGTGTAGTATAGCTGATTTGTTACTTGATCTCATTGATATGTTACTTAATATTTGGGTCTTTAATTATGTACTTGAGCCTCTTGAGGATGCCTGTCATCATAAGGAACCAGTTGGTCTTCGCAATAATGCTTTGATACCAGGGTTTGAACTGTTATTCTTGAGCTTTAACTACTAATTTGGAATAACTTAAGTTGTAACATTTGAAAGGAAGGATATGGCAGAAATATGTGGAACTGCCCTTCTGAAAATGTTTACTCCAGAATAAATTGACAGGTGCTCTATCACAAGCAGAAGCTTGTTAGGTAAAAGGCCTGGGTAGAACCCAACATGCAAGTTTTCCGGCATGTTGCTTCTCTGTGCTAAATTCTTTGGATAATCTGATAATGGAGTTTTCACATAAGAACTGGTTGAACATGATAATTTTTTGAAACCACTGTGACCTCAAGTATGCTGGAGTTGTGGAGTTAATTTATCTAGGTAAATTTGGACTTTTACTCTTTAATTCACATTTTTGTAAGGTTTGGAGAATTCATCATTATATTTTTCTTTTGGTTCTTTTTCTATTGTTTGAGGCGATTGGGAAAGGAGGCTTTGCATGGCCCATAGAGATAAAGAATGTACATGGAGGCTTTGGTCACAATGCATCATTTTGACCGAGCAAAGGGAATCCAGGAGAGTGTTATTTTGATACTGTCAATGGAATAACATAAGAGTTTTCTAGCCAACTAGCAAGGAGGCAACCCTCTAATTGTTTTAGAGTCACTGTTCTTAATGCTTGTTAAGGAGTACTTTTGCATGATGCAGTTAAAATGTTGATCAATAGAGTTTACCATGAATATTAGTTTAACCCACCTAGGAAACTGCTAATTTGCTAATGTTTGTTTGTTTGTTTTTTTTATTTTTTTTAATTTTTAATTTTTAATTTTTGCGATAAGTGAATAATTTATTATTAAAAAGGATGCTCTTTATGGTTTAATGGATTCATCCCCAAAGTTCTCTCACTTTTACCCATTCTAGACTGACTGGTTTTTTATCTTCTTGAGAAATAGATACTCCAGATCCGTTGCCAGATATTATTTCTTTATGTTCATAAAGCCCAAGAAGCTTGTAAAAATGTAACCTGCCATGGGTGAGCCTGAAGTTTTTGAATCTTCTCTCTCTCTCTCTCTTCCCCCAAGAGGATGCATATATCACTTGCCATATGTCATATTTATCCATTCTTACTTTCTTTTTGATGCCAGAGGATGAGTTACACATCCTTAAAGGATTCCTTCTTTGTCTTGTTCTCTTTATTTCCTCCTCACCAGTGTATTGCCACTGTAACTTGTAGTAGCTAAGTTTCTTCATTTGATGTCAGCCAAAAGGCTGAGAAATGTACTTTAGTTGCTAAATGCAACTCTAAATTGAACTAAGCTTGAAAATTGCTGAAAGATGAGGAAAGTGAGAGACTAACTGCAAGACAATGACTTAGTTTACCATTAAGATATAAGGAATGAGTCCCTAGTTGGCTTGCTTTTGATTACTTTTATGTCATTATTCATTCCTGGACATGCGAGTATTTGTGGATATGTTGGTTAATTGTATGTGGATGAATTTTTAGCCATGCAAGGGCACATGAATAACCTATTTAGTAATTAACTGAATCCCTTTAATGCGTTTATTGCTCTCTAAAGATGTTGCACTTATACAATTGTCTCCCTTCCAATTTGTAGCAACGCCTTTGTTTTTCAATTCTTATTTTTTATTTTTAAAATCTAAATGGCAGCATGTAAAGTTTCCTTTTCACTTATCATTAAAAGGTTCAGAATATTGTGCTCAATGTCTTCCATAATTAGTTTTCCTATTCTATGTTTAATGTTTAGATGATAGTGCCTTCTAATATATATTTTTTTCTCTTGTTTTTTATTTGTTTATATATATTTTTTATTTTTTTATTTTTTTTTATGTAGGATCCAAAAAGGAAGGTTCATAAACCTGTCAGGGGTATTTTTAGACTGGAAATCGAGAAGCACCAGATTGGTCATGCTGACATGGAAAATATATCAGAATGTGGGAGTGTGACCAATGATTCTGTTGATCCGGGGGACCGCATTGCTGATTCTGCATTGAGAAAGTTATCCAATAATGGTTCTGATGGGCCTCAGAGTAGCAACTTGAAGTGGAATTTATATGATGGGAAAGAAATTTCTGGAAATGGATCGAATGCCCATGAAAATCCTGATTTTGGTGTTGATGATGTAAGTGTTTAAAGCCCCTGTATAAATGATGATCCTCTTCATTTGGGTTAAAATAGATGTAGTCCCTCTGAAGATTCATGGCCATTTGATCATGATTGAAATGGCATGAATACATCATGAAAAATAGTGTTTCTTATTATTTGCTTAAACTTCTTTTTATGGTTAATTCATGTTTGTTTGATCATGATTGAATACCATGGATCTTGAGGTGGACTCCTCCATTTCAACCCAAATGGAGTTCCCCCATGCATAGTTATATATCTGTGGTTGAATCCAGTTGTAGTGAATCTATCACTTACAGTTCACATTACTTTTTTTCAAAGGTATTAAAATATTGATTTGTGATACCTCATCCATCTAGGTTGGAAGGATCTGTTTGTCATGGATTTTCTCAAAATGTGCACAAGTCTCAGTGAGACGAAGCTGCTATGCAGTTTTTTTGTCTGCTGATTGCTGGGGGATGGGAGATTTAAAGTCCATAACTAGGAAAAGAAAATAACCTCAAAGATGACAGAGTAAATAATCAAAGAACAAGCTTTCTAATTGAAGGAAGCGTTTAGCATTGTCAAGGATTAAAGGAAAGGTGGTTGTTAATTCACCGTAATGATACAACTATTTTTCTAGAAAAATATGTCCACATCTCACATCTTTCTCCTTTTTGTATATCTTGGGATGTTTACAATAATAAAGTCTACATCTCACACCTTCCAGGGCTTGAATTCTGATGCTATATCATTTGCCACTTCATTTAGAGTAATACATTTTCTATTACTTATTAGTATTTAGTTATTGTGAACTGGTTGATATGATCTTTGATTGTTGTCCTATGCACCTGGATTTTTTCCCCTGAAATGCATACTTTTAAAGTTGGTTGGTCTGACATGGACACGTGTATTGAGAAGAAGCTGACTGGATTTGGGGTCCCATTAAGTTTCATTCTTTAGTTCGGGTAGGGATGCTCCTTCATCCATGTCTTCAGTTCATATCTAGGATAACATTTAAGAAGAAAGGTGAGGGGGTCCACATGTTGGAACTGTATGAGAATTGGATGCAACCCTATTCAGTGGCCCTTTCTTAAACAATGTGCTTCATTTGGCTCAATGAGCTTTATATGAACGCTACTTATCCTTTGTAGGCAGTGTATACTGAAAATTCTATCATGAAGAGACGCAATTAACATTTTGATACATGTCCAGTTTTTTTTTTTTTTTTTTGTAACATTTATCCTAAATGATATGTCGATTAACTTGCAGTTCCAAGCTTTTGACTTCCGCACAACAACGAGAAACGAGCCATTCCTGCAGCTTTTTCATTGTCTATATGTATATCCCTTGACAATTAGTTTAAGTCGGAAGAGAAATTTGTTCATACGGGTCGAATTAAGAGAGGATGATGCTGATGTTCGTAGACAGCCCTTAGAGGTGAATGTCTTGATTTATATTTTCAAAGCAGTGTGCTTTCTGAACTTCATCTTGTTTCACATGTGCAACTATTTTGACTAGGCCATGTATCCGAGGGAGCCAGGTGCTTCACTTCAGAGGTGGGCTAACACACAAGTTGCTATTGGGACTAGGGTGGCCTGTTACCATGATGAGATCAAACTTTCCCTCCCTGCTATCTGGACGCCAACACATCACCTTTTATTCACATTCTTCCATGTTGATCTTCAGACAAAACTAGAAGCTCCAAAGCCTGTATGTTTGCTTTTGTCTTTTTCTCTCGGAATAATGCTTGATTTTATTTTATCTTCTTTGCTTGTTTTTGTATTGTAATAGCGTGTCTTGTGGGTCTGCT